>NC_091159.1:8115634-8285324 GCF_040958095.1 Procambarus clarkii
ACTGTGGGTGCTCGCTCACACATGTGGGTGCTCGACCACACCTGTGGGTGCTCCCTCACACCTGTGGGTGCTCGCTTACACCTGTGGGTGCTCGCTCACACCTGTGGGTGCTAGCTCACACCTGTGGGTGCTTATTGACACCTGTGGGTGCTCGCTCAGACCTGTGGGTGCTCGCTCACACCTGTGGGTGATCGCTCACACCAGTGGGTGCTCGCTCACACCTGTGGGTGCTCGCTCACACCTGTGGGTGCTCGCTCACACCTGTGGGTGCTCGTTCACACCTGTGGGTGCTCGCTCAGACCTGTGGGTGCTTATTCACACCTGTGGGTGCTCGCTCACACCTGTGGGTGCTCGCTCACACCTGTGGGTGCTCGCTCACACCTGTAGGTGCTCCCTCACACCTGTGGGTGCTCGCTCACACCTGTGGGTGCTCGCGCACACGTGTGGGTGCTCGCTCACACCTGTGGGTGCTCGCTCACACCTGTGGGTGCTCGCTCACACCTGTGGGTGCCCGCTCACACCTGTGGGTGCCCGCGCAGACTTGTGGGTGCTCGGTCAGACCTGTGGGTGCTCGCTCACACCTTTGGATGCTCGCTCACACCTGTGTGTGCTCGCTCACACCTGTGGGTGCTCGCTCACACCTGTGGGTGCCCGCTCACACCTGTGGGTGCCCGCTCAGATCTGTGGGTGCTCGGGCAGACCTGTGGGTGCTCGGTCAGACATGTGGGTGCTCGCTCACACCTGTGGGTGCTCGCTCACACCTGTGGGTGCTCGCTCACACCTGTGGGTGCTCGCTCACACCTGTGGGTGCTCGCTCACACCATTGGATGCTCGCTCACACCTGTGGGTGCTCGCTCACACCTGTGGGTGCTCGCTCACACCTGTGGGTGCTCGCTCACAACTGTGGGTGCTCGCTCACACCTGTGGGTGCTCGCTCACACCTAAGGGTGCTCGCCCACACCTGTGGGTGCTCGCTCACACCTGTGGGTGCTTGTTCAAATCTGTGGGGGCTTGCTCACACCTGTGGGTGCTCGCTCACACCTGTGGGTGCTTGTTCAGACCTGTGGGTGCTTGTTCATACCTGTGGGTGCTCGCTCACACCTAAGGGTGCTCGCCCACACCTGTGGGTGCTCGCTCACACCTGTGAGTGCTTGTTCAGATCTGTGGGGGCTTGCTCACACCTGTGGGTGCTCGCTCACACCTGTGGGTGCTTGTTCAGACCTGTGGGTGCTTCGTTCAGACCTGTGGGTGCTCGCTCACACCTAAGTGGGTGCTCGCTCACACCTGTGGGTGCTCGCTCACACCTGTGGGTGCTTGTTCAGACCTGTGGGTGCTTATTCACACCTGTGGGTGCTCGCTCACACCTGTGGGTGCTCGCTCACACCTGTGGGTGCTCGCTCACACCTGTGGGTGCTCGCTCACACCTGTGGGTGCCCGCTCAGACCTGTGGGTGCTCGCTCACACCATTGGGTGCTCGCTCACACCATTGGGTGTTCGCTCACATCTGTGGGTGCTCGCTCACACCTGTGGGTGCTCGCTCACACCTGTGGGTGGTCGCTCACACCTGTGGGTGCTCGCTCACACCTGTGGGTGCTCGCTCACACCTATGGGCGCTCGCTCAGACCTGTGGGTGCTCGCTCACACCTGTGGGTGCTTATTCACACCTGTGGGTGCTCGCTCACACCTGTGGGTGCTCGCTCACACCTGTGGGTGCTCGCTCACACCTGTGGGTGCCCGCTCAGACCTGTGGGTGCTCGCTCACACCATTGGGTGCTCGCTCACACCATTGGGTGCTCGCTCACATCTGTGGGTGCTCGCTCACACCTGTGGGTGCTCGCTCACACCTGTGGGTGCTCGCTCACACCTGTGGGTGCTCGCTCACACCTATGGGTGCTCGCTCAGACCTGTGGGTGCTCGCTCACACCTGTGGGTGCTCGCTCACACCTGTTGGTGCTCGCTCACACGTGTGGGTGCTCGCTCACACCTGTGGGTGCTCGCTCAGACCTGTGGGAGCTCGCTCAGGCCTGTGGGTGCTCGCTCACACCTGTGGGTGCTTATTCACACCTGTGGGTGCTCGCTCAGACCAGTGGGTGCTCGCTCACACCGGTGGGTGCTCGCTCACACCTGTGGGTGCTCGCTCACATTTGTGGTTGCTCGCTCACACCTGTTGGTGCTCGTTCACAACTGTGAGTGCTCGTTCACACCTGTGGGTGCTCGCTCAGACCTGTGGGTGCTTATTCACACCTGTGGGTGCTCGTTCAGACCTGTGAGTGCTCGCTCACACCTGTGGGTGCTCGCTCACACCTGTGGGTGATCGCTCACACCTGTGGGTGCTCGCTCACACCTGTGGGTGCTCGCTCACACCTGTGGGTGCTCGCTCACACCTGTGGGTGCTCGCTCAGACCTGTGGGTGCTCGCTCAGACCTGTGGGTGCTCGCTCAGAACTTTGGTGCTCGCTCACACGTTGGGTGCTCGCTCACACCTGTGGGTGCTCGCTCAAACCAGTGGGTTCTCGCTCACACCTGTGGGTGCTCGCTCACACCTGTGGGTGCTCGCTCACGCCTGTGGGTGCTCAATCACACCTGTGGGTGCTCGCTCACACCTGTGGATGCTCGCTCACACCTGTGGGTGCTCGCTCACACCTGTGGGTGCTCGATCACACCTGTGGGTGCTCGCTCACACCTGTGGGTGCTCGCTCACACCTGTGGGAGCTCGCTCACACCTGTGGGTGCTCGCAAACATCTGTGGGTGCTCGCTCACACCTGTGGGTGATCGCTCACACCTGTGGGTCCTCGCTCACACCTGTGGGTGCTCGCTCACACCTGTGGGTGTTCGCTCACACCTGTGGGTGCTCGCTCACACCTGTGGGTGCTTATTGACACCTGTGGGTGCTCGCTCACACCTGTGGGTGCTCGCTCACACCTGTGGGTGCTCGCTCACACCTGTGGGTGCTCGCTCACACCTGTGGGTGCTCGCTCACACCTGTGGGTGCTCGTTCACACCTGTGGGTGCTCGCTCAGACCTGTGGGTGCTTATTCACACCTGTGGGTGCTCGCTCAGACCAGTGGGTTCTCGCTCACACCATGTGGGTGCTCGCTCACACCTGTGGGTGCTCGCTCACACCTGTGGGTGCTCGTTCACACCTGTGGGTGCTCTCTCACACCTGTGGGTGCTCGCTCACACCTGTGGGTGCTCGCTCACACCTGTGGGTGCTCGCTCACACCTGTGGGTGCTCGCTCACACCTGTGGGTGCTCGCTCACACCTTTGGGTGCTCGCTCACACCTGTGGGTGCTCAATCACACCTGTGGGTGCTCGCTCACACCTGTGGGTGCTCGCTCACACCTGTGGGTGCTCGATCACACCTGTGGGTGCTCGCTCACACCTGTGGGTGCTCGCAAACATTTGTGGGTGCTCGCTCACACCTGTGGGTGCTCGCTCACACCTGTGGGTTCTCTCTCACACCTGTAGGTGCTCGCTTACACCTGTGGGTGCTCGCTCACACCTGTGGGTGCTCACTCACACCTGTGGGTGCTCGTTCAGACCTGTGGGTGCTCGCTCAGACCTTTAGGTGCTTATTCACACCTGTGGGTGCTCGCTCACACCTGTGGGTGCTCGCTCACACCTGTGGGTGCTCGCTCACACCTGTGGGTGCTCGCTCACACCTGTGGGTGCTCGCTCACACCTGTGGGTGCTCGCTCAGCACCTGTGGGTGCTCGCTCACACGTGTGTGTGCTCGCTCACACCTGTGGGTGCTCGCTCACACCTGTGGGTGCTTCGCTCACACCTGTGGGTGCTCGCTCATCACCTGTGGGTGCTCGCTCACACCTGTGGGAGCTCGCTCAGGCCTGTGGGTGCTCGCTCAGACCTGTGGGTGCTCTCTCACACCTGTGGGTGCTCGCTCAGACCATGTGGGTGCTCGCTCACACCTGTGGGTGCTCGCTCACACCTTTGGGTGCTCGCTCACATCTGTGGGTGCTCGCTCACACCTGTTGGTGCTCGCTCACAGATGTGGGTGCTCGCTTACACCTGTGGGTGCTCGCTCACACCTGTGGGTGCTGGCTCACACCTGTGGGTGCTTATTCACACCTGTGGGTGCTCGCTCACACCTGTGGGTGCTCGCTCACACCTGTGGGTGCTCGCTCACACCTGTGGGTGCTCGCTCACACCTGTGGGTGCCCGCTCAGACCTGTGGGTGCTCGCTCACACCATTAGGTGCTCGCTCACACCATTGGGTGTTCGCTCACATCTGTGGGTGCTCGCTCACACCTGTGGGTGCTCGCTCACACCTGTGGGTGGTCGCTCACACCTGTGGGTGCTCGCTCACACCTGTGGGTGCTCGCTCACACCTGTGGGTGCTCGCTCACACCTGTAGGGTGCTCGCTCACACCTGTGGGTGCTTATTCACACCTGTGGGTGCTCGCTCACACCTGTGGGTGCTCGCTCACACCTGTAGGTGCTCGCTCACACCTGTGGGTGCCCGCTCAGACCTGTGGGTGCTCGCTCACATCATTGGGTGCTCGCTCACACCATTGGGTGCTCGCTCACATCTGTGGGTGCTCGCTCACACCTGTGGGTGCTCGCTCACACCTGTGGGTGCTCGCTCACACCTGTGGGTGCTCGCTCACACCTATGGGTGCTTGTTCAGACCTGTGGGTGCTCGCTCACACCTAAGGGTGCTCGCCCACACCTGTGGGTGCTCGCTCACACCTGTGGGTGCTTGTTCAGACCTGTGGGTGCTTATTCACACCTGTGGGTGCTCGCTCACACCTGTGGGTGCTCGCTCACACCTGTGGGTGCTCGCTCACACCTGTGGGTGCTCGCTCACACCTGTGGGTGCCCGCTCAGACCTGTGGGTGCTCGCTCACACCATTGGGTGCTCGCTCACACCATTGGGTGTTCGCTCACATCTGTGGGTGCTCGCTCACACCTGTGGGTGCTCGCTCACACCTGTGGGTGCTCGCTCACACCTGTGGGTGCTCGCTCACACCTGTGGGTGCTCGCTCACACCTATGGGCGCTCGCTCAGACCTGTGGGTGCTCGCTCACACCTGTGGGTGCTTATTCACACCTGTGGGTGCTCGCTCACACCTGTGGGTGCTCGCTCACACCTGTGGGTGCTCGCTCACACCTGTGGGTGCCCGCTCAGACCTGTGGGTGCTCGCTTCACACCATTGGGTGCTCGCTCACACCTGTGGGTGCTCGCTCACACCTGTGGGTGCTCGCTCACACCTGTGGGTGCTCGCTCACACCTGTGGGTGCTCGCTCACACCTATGGGTGCTCGCTCAGACCTGTGGGTGCTCGCTCACACCTGTGGGTGCTCGCTCACACCTGTGGGTGCTCGCTCACACCTGTGGGTGCTCGCTCACACGTGTGGGTGCTCGCTCACACCTGTGGGAGCTCGCTCAGGCCTGTGGGTGCTCGCTCACACCTGTGGGTGCTTATTCACACCTGTGGGTGCTCGCTCAGACCAGTGGGTGCTCGCTCACACCGGTGGGTGCTCGCTCACACTGGTGGGTGCTCGCTCACACCTGTGGGTGCTCGCTCACACCTGTGGGTGCTCGCTCACATTTGTGGTTGCTCGCTCACACCTGTTGGTGCTCGTTCACAACTGAGTGCTCGTTCACACCTGTGGGTGCTCGCTCAGACCTGTGGGTGCTTATTCACACCTGTGGGTGCTCGTTCAGACCTGTGAGTGCTCGCTCACACCTGTGGGTGCTCGCTCACACCTGTGGGTGATCGCTCACACCTGTGGGTGCTCGCTCACACCTGTAGGTGTTCGCTCACACCTGTGGGTGCTCGCTCACACCTGTGGGTGCTCGCTCACACCATTGGGTGCTCGCTCACACCTGTGGGTGCTCGCTCAGACCTGTGGGTGCTCGCTCAGAACTTTGGGTGCTTATTCACACCTGTGGGTGCTCGCTCAAACCAGTGGGTTCTCGCTCACACCTGTGGGTGCTCGCTCACACCTGTGGGTGCTCGCTCACGCCTGTGGGTGCTCAATCACACCTGTGGGTGCTCGCTCACACCTGTGGATGCTCGCTCACACCTGTGGGTGCTCGCTCACACCTGTGGGTGCTCGATCACACCTGTGGGTGCTCGCTCACACCTGTGGGTGCTCGCTCACACCTGTGGGAGCTCGCTCACACCTGTGGGTGCTCGCAAACATCTGTGGGTGCTCGCTCACACCTGTGGGTGATCGCTCACACCTGTGGGTCCTCGCTCACACCTGTGGGTGCTCGCTCACACCTGTGGGTGTTCGCTCACACCTGTGGGTGCTCGCTCACACCTGTGGGTGCTTATTGACACCTGTGGGTGCTCGCTCACACCTGTGGGTGCTCGCTCACACCTGTGGGTGCTCGCTCACACCTGTGGGTGCTCGCTCACACCTGTGGGTGCTCGCTCACACCTGTGGGTGCTCGTTCACACCTGTGGGTGCTCGCTCAGACCTGTGGGTGCTTATTCACACCTGTGGGTGCTCGCTCAGACCAGTGGGTTCTCGCTCACACCAGTGGGTGCTCGCTCACACCTGTGGGTGCTCGCTCACACCTGTGGGTGCTCGTTCACACCAGTGGGTGCTCTCTCACACCTGTGGGTGCTCGCTCACACCTGTGGGTGCTCGCTCACACCTGTGGGTGCTCGCTCACACCTGTGGGTGCTCGCTCACACCTGTGGGTGCTCGCTCACACCTTTGGGTGCTCGCTCACACCTGTGGGTGCTCAATCACACCTGTGGGTGCTCGCTCACACCTGTGGGTGCTCGCTCACACCTGTGGGTGCTCGATCACACCTGTGGGTGCTCGCTCACACCTGTGGGTGCTCGCAAACATTTGTGGGTGCTCGCTCACACCTGTGGGTGCTCGCTCACACCTGTGGGTTCTCTCTCACACCTGTAGGTGCTCGCTTACACCTGTGGGTGCTCGCTCACACCTGTGGGTGCTCACTCACACCTGTTGGTGCTCGTTCAGACCTGTGGGTGCTCGCTCAGAACTTTAGGTGCTTATTCACACCTGTGGGTGCTCGCTCACACCTGTGGGTGCTCGCTCACACCTGTGGGTGCTCGCTCACACCTGTGGGTGCTCGCTCACACCTGTGGGTGCCCGCTCAGACCTGTGGGTGCACGCTCAGACCTGTGGGTGCTTGTTCACACATGTGGGTGCTTGTTCATAACTGTGGGTGCTCGCTCACACCTGTGGGTGCTCGCTCATTCCTGTGGGTGCTCGCTCACACCTGTGGGTGCTCGCTCACACCTGTGGGTGCTCGCTTACACCTGTGGGTGCTCGCTCACACCTGTGGGTGCTCGCTCAGACCTGTGGGAGCTCGCTCAGGCCTGTGGGTGCTCGCTCAGACCTGTGGGTGCTTATTCACACCTGTGGGTGCTCGCTCAGACCAGTGGGTGCTCGCTCACACCTGTGGGTGCTCGCTCACACCTTTGGGTGCTCGCTCACATCTGTGGGTGCTCGCTCACACCTGTTGGTGCTCGCTCACAGATGTGGGTGCTCGCTTACACCTGTGGGTGCTCGCTCACACCTGTGGGTGCTGGCTCACACCTGTGGGTGCTTATTCACACCTGTGGGTGCTCGCTCACACCTGTGGGTGCTCGCTCACACCTGTGGGTGCTCGCTCACACCTGTGGGTGCTCGCTCACACCTGTGGGTGCCCGCTCAGACCTGTGGGTGCTCGCTCACACCATTAGGTGCTCGCTCACACCATTGGGTGTTCGCTCACATCTGTGGGTGCTCGCTCACACCTGTGGGTGCTCGCTCACACCTGTGGGTGGTCGCTCACACCTGTGGGTGCTCGCTCACACCTGTGGGTGCTCGCTCACACCTGTGGGTGCTCGCTCACACCTGTAGGTGCTCGCTCACACCTGTGGGTGCTTATTCACACCTGTGGGTGCTCGCTCACACCTGTGGGTGCTCGCTCACACCTGTAGGTGCTCGCTCACACCTGTGGGTGCCCGCTCAGACCTGTGGGTGCTCGCTCACATCATTGGGTGCTCGCTCACACCATTGGGTGCTCGCTCACATCTGTGGGTGCTCGCTCACACCTGTGGGTGCTCGCTCACACCTGTGGGTGCTCGCTCACACCTGTGGGTGCTCGCTCACACCTATGGGTGCTCGCTCAGATCTGTGGGTGCTCGCTCACACCTGTGGGTGCTCGCTCACACCTGTTGGTGCTCGCTCACACGTGTGGGTGCTCGCTCACACCTGTGGGTGCTCGCTCAGACCTGTGGGAGCTCGCTCAGGCCTGTGGGTGCTCGCTCACACCTGTGGGTGCCTATTCACACCTGTGGGTGCTCGCTCAGACCTGTGGGTGCTCGCTCACACCGGTGGGTGCTCGCTCACACCGGTGGGTGCTCGCTCACACCTGTGGGTGCTCGCTCACACCTGTGGGTGCTCGCTCACATTTGTGGTTGCTCGCTCACACCTGTTGGTGCTCGTTCACAACTGTGAGTGCTCGTTCACACCTGTGGGTGCTCGCTCAGACCTGTGGGTGCTTATTCACACCTGTGGGTGCTCGTTCAGACCTGTGAGTGCTCGCTCACACCTGTGGGTGCTCGCTCACACCTGTGGGTGATCGCTCACACCTGTGGGTGCTCGCTCACACCTGTAGGTGTTCGCTCACACCTGTGGGTGCTCGCTCACACCTGTGGGTGCTCGCTCACACCATTGGGTGCTCGCTCACACTTGTGGGTGCTCGCTCAGACCTGTGGGTGCTCGCTCAGAACTTTGGGTGCTTATTCACACCTGTGGGTGCTCGCTCAAACCAGTGGGTTCTCGCTCACACCTGTGGGTGCTCGCTCACACCTGTGGGTGCTCGCTCACGCCTGTGGGTGCTCAATCACACCTGTGGGTGCTCGCTCACACCTGTGGATGCTCGCTCACACCTGTGGGTGCTCGCTCACACCTGTGGGTGCTCGATCACACCTGTGGGTGCTCGCTCACACCTGTGGGTGCTCGCTCACACCTGTGGGAGCTCGCTCACACCTGTGGGTGCTCGCAAACATCTGTGGGTGCTCGCTCACACCTGTGGGTGATCGCTCGCACCTGTGGGTGCTCGCTCACACCTGTGGGTGCTCGCTCACACCTGTGGGTGTTCGCTCACACCTGTGGGTGATCGCTTACACCTGTGGGTGCTTGCTCACACCTGTGGGTGCTCGCTCAGACCTGTGGGTGCTTATTGACACCTGTGAGTGCTCGCTCAGACCTGTGGGTGCTCGCGCACACCTGTGTGTGCTCGCTCATACCTGTGGGTGCTCGCTCGCACCTGTGGGTGCTCGCTCACACCGGTAGGTGCTCGCTCACACCTGTGGGTACTCGTTCAGACCTGTGGGTGCTTGCTCAGACCAGTGGGTTCTCGCTCACACCTGTAGGTGCTCGCTCACACCTGTGGGTGCTCGCTCACACCTGTGGGTGCTCGATCACACCTGTGGGTGCTCGATCAGACCTGTGGGTGCTCGCTCAGAACTTTGGGTGCTTATTCACACCTGTGGGTGCTCGCTTAGACCAGTGGGTTCTCGCTCACACGTGTGGGTGCTCGCTCACGCCTGTGGGTGCTCGCTCACACCTGTGGGCGCTCGATCACACCTATGGGTGCTTATTGACACCTGTGGGTGCCAGCTCAGACCTGTGGGTGCTCGCTCAGAACTTTAGGTGCTTATTCACACCTGTGGGTGCTCGCTAACACCTGTGGGTGCTCGCTCACACCTGTGGGTGCTCGCTCACACCTGTGGGTGCTCGATCACACCTGTGGGTGCTCGATCAGACCTGTTGGTGCTCGCTCAGAACTTTGGGTGCTCGTTCACACCTGTGGGTGCTTATTCACACCTGTGGGTGCTCGCTCACACCTGTGGGTGCTCGCTCACACATGTGGGTGCTCGATCACACCTGTGTGTGCTCCCTCACACCTGTGGGTGCTCGCTCACACCTGTGGGTGCACGCTCACACCTGTGGGTGCTCGCTCACACCTGTGGGTGCTTATTGACACCTGTGGGTGCTCGCTCACACCTGTGGGTGCTCGCTCACACCTGTGGGTGCTCGCTCACACCTGTGGGTGCTCGCTCACACCTGTGGGTGCTCGCTCACACCTGTGGGTGCTCGCTCACACCTGTGGGTGCTCGTTCACACCTGTGGGTGCTCGCTCAGACCTGTGGGTGCTTATTCACACTTGTGGGTGCTCGCTCCGACCAGTGGGTTCTCGCTCACACCTGTGGGTGCTCGCTCACACCTGTGGGTGCTCGCTCACACCTGTGGGTGCTCGCTCACACCTGTGGGTGCTCGCTCACACCTGTGGGTGCTCTCTCACACCTGTAGGTGCTCGCTCACACCCGTGGGTGCTCGCTCACACCTGTGGGTGCTCGCTCACACGTGTGGGTGCTCGCTCACACCTGTGGGTGCTCGCTCATACCTTTGGGTGCTCGCTCACACCTGTGGGTGCTCAATCACACCTGTGGGTGCTCGCTCACACCTGTGGGTGCTCGCTCACACCTGTGGGTGCTCGATCACACCTGTGGGTGCTCGCTCACACCTGTGGGTGCTCGCAAACCTTTGTGGGTGCTCGCTCACACATGTGGGTGATCGCTCACACCTGTGGGTGCTCGCTCACACCTGTGGGTGCTCGCTCAAACCTGTGGGTGCTTATTGACACCTGTGGGTGCTCGCTCAGACCTGTGGGTGCTCGCGCACACCTGTGGGTGCTCGCTCATACCTGTGAGTGCTCGCTCACACCTGTGGGTGCTCGCTCACACCGGTGGGTTCTCGCTCACACGTGTGGGTGCTCGTTCAGACCTGTGGGTGCTCGCTCAGAACTTTGGGTGCTTATTCACACCTGTAGGTGCTCGCTCAGACCAGTGGGTTCTCGCTCACACCTGTAGGTGCTCGCTCACACCTGTGGGTGCTCGCTCACACCTGTGGGTGCTCGATCACACCTGTGGGTGCTCGATCAGACCTGTGGGTGCTCGCTCAGAACTTTGGGTGCTTATTCACACCTGTGGGTGCTCGCTCAGACCAGTGGGTTCTCGCTCACACGTGTGGGTGCTCGCTCACACCTGTGGGTGCTCGCTCACACCTGTGGGTGCTCGATCACACCTATGGGTGCTTATTGACACCTGTGGGTTCCCGCTCAGACCTGTGGGTGCTCGCTCAGAACTTTAGGTGCTTATTCACACCTGTGGGTGCTCGCTCACACCTGTGGGTGCTCGCTCACTCCTGTGGGTGCTCGATCACACCTGTGGGTGCTCGATCAGACCTGTTGGTGCTCGCTCAGAACTTTGGGTGCTCGCTCACACCTGTGGGTGCTTATTCACACCTGTGGGTGCTCGCTCACACCTGTGGGTGCGCGCTCACACATGTGGGTGCTCGCTCACACCTGTGGGTGCTCGCTCACACCTGTGGGTGCTCGCTCACACCTGTGGGTGCTCGTTCACACCTGTGGGTGCTCGCTCAGATCTGTGGGTGCTTATTCACACCTGTGGGTGCTCGCTCAGATCAGTGGGTTCTCGCTCACACCTGTGGGTGCTCGCTCACACCTGTGGGTGCTCGCTCACACCTGTGGGTGCTTGCTCACACCTGTGGGTGCTCTCTCACACCTGTAGGTGCTCGCTCACACCTGTGGGTGCTCGCTCACACCTGTGGGTGCTCGCTCACACGTGTGGGTGCTCGCTCACACCTGTGGGTGCTCGCTCACACCTGTGGGTGCTCGCTCACACCTGTGGGTGCTCAATCACACCTGTGGGTGCTCGCTCACACCTGTAGGTGCTCGCTCACACCTGTGGGTGCTCGATCACACCTGTGGGTGCTCGCTCACACCTGTGGGTGCTCGCTCACATCTGTGGGAGCTCGCTCACACCTGTGGGTGCTGGCTCACAACCATTGGGTGCTCGCTCACATCTGTGGGTGCTCGCTCACACCTGTGGGTGCTCGCTCACATCTGTGGGTGCTCGCTCACACCTGTGGGTGCTCGCTCTCACTTGTGGGTGCTCGCTCACACTTGTGGGTGCTCGCTCAGACCTGTGGGTGCTCCCTCATACCTGTGGGTGCTCACTCACACGTGTGGGTGCTCGTTCAGACCTGTGGGTGCTCGCTCAGAACTTTAGGTGCTTATTCACACCTGTGTCTGCTCGCTCACACCTGTGGGTGCTCGCTCACACCTGTGGGTGCTCGCTCACTCCTGTGGGTGCTCGATCACACCTGTGGGTGCTCGATCAGACCTGTTGGTGCTCGCTCAGAACTTTGGGTGCTCGCTCACACCTGTGGGTGCTTGTTCACACCTGTGGGTGCTCGCTCACACCTGTGGGTGCTCGCTCACACATGTGGGTGCTCGACCACACCTGTGGGTGCTCCCTCACACCTGTGGGTGCTCGCTTACACCTGTGGGTGCTCGCTCACACCTGTGGGTGCTAGCTCACACCTGTGGGTGCTTATTGACACCTGTGGGTGCTCGCTCAGACCTGTGGGTGCTCGCTCACACCTGTGGGTGATCGCTCACACCAGTGGGTGCTCGCTCACACCTGTGGGTGCTCGCTCACACCTGTGGGTGCTCGCTCACACCTGTGGGTGCTCGTTCACACCTGTGGGTGCTCGCTCAGACCTGTGGGTGCTTATTCACACCTGTGGGTGCTCGCTCACACCTGTGGGTGCTCGCTCACACCTGTGGGTGCTCGCTCACACCTGTAGGTGCTCCCTCACACCTGTGGGTGCTCGCTCACACCTGTGGGTGCTCGCGCACACGTGTGGGTGCTCGCTCACACCTGTGGGTGCTCGCTCACACCTGTGGGTGCTCGCTCACACCTGTGGGTGCCCGCTCACACCTGTGGGTGCCCGCGCAGACTTGTGGGTGCTCGGTCAGACCTGTGGGTGCTCGCTCACACCTTTGGATGCTCGCTCACACCTGTGTGTGCTCGCTCACACCTGTGGGTGCTCGCTCACACCTGTGGGTGCCCGCTCACACCTGTGGGTGCCCGCTCAGATCTGTGGGTGCTCGGGCAGACCTGTGGGTGCTCGGTCAGACATGTGGGTGCTCGCTCACACCTGTGGGTGCTCGCTCACACCTGTGGGTGCTCGCTCACACCTGTGGGTGCTCGCTCACACCTGTGGGTGCTCGCTCACACCATTGGATGCTCGCTCACACCTGTGGGTGCTCGCTCACACCTGTGGGTGCTCGCTCACACCTGTGGGTGCTCGCTCACAACTGTGGGTGCTCGCTCACACCTGTGGGTGCTCGCTCACACCTAAGGGTGCTCGCCCACACCTGTGGGTGCTCGCTCACACCTGTGGGTGCTTGTTCAAATCTGTGGGGGCTTGCTCACACCTGTGGGTGCTCGCTCACACCTGTGGGTGCTTGTTCAGACCTGTGGGTGCTTGTTCATACCTGTGGGTGCTCGCTCACACCTAAGGGTGCTCGCCCACACCTGTGGGTGCTCGCTCACACCTGTGAGTGCTTGTTCAGATCTGTGGGGGCTTGCTCACACCTGTGGGTGCTCGCTCACACCTGTGGGTGCTTGTTCAGACCTGTGGGTGCTTGTTCAGACCTGTGGGTGCTCGCTCACACCTAAGGGTGCTCGCCCACACCTGTGGGTGCTCGCTCACACCTGTGGGTGCTTGTTCAGACCTGTGGGTGCTTATTCACACCTGTGGGTGCTCGCTCACACCTGTGGGTGCTCGCTCACACCTGTGGGTGCTCGCTCACACCTGTGGGTGCTCGCTCACACCTGTGGGTGCTCGCTCACACCTGTGGGTGCCCGCTCAGACCTGTGGGTGCTCGCTCACACCATTAGGTGCTCGCTCACACCATTGGGTGTTCGCTCACATCTGTGGGTGCTCGCTCACACCTGTGGGTGCTCGCTCACACCTGTGGGTGGTCGCTCACACCTGTGGGTGCTCGCTCACACCTGTGGGTGCTCGCTCACACCTATGGGCGCTCGCTCAGACCTGTGGGTGCTCGCTCACACCTGTGGGTGCTTATTCACACCTGTGGGTGCTCGCTCACACCTGTGGGTGCTCGCTCACACCTGTAGGTGCTCGCTCACACCTGTGGGTGCCCGCTCAGACCTGTGGGTGCTCGCTCACATCATTATGTGCTCGCTCACACCATTGGGTGCTCGCTCACATCTGTGGGTGCTCGCTCACACCTGTGGGTGCTCGCTCACACCTGTGGGTGCTCGCTCACACCTGTGGGTGCTCGCTCACACCTATGGGTGCTCGCTCAGATCTGTGGGTGCTCGCTCACACCTGTGGGTGCTCGCTCACACCTGTTGGTGCTCGCTCACACGTGTGGGTGCTCGCTCACACCTGTGGGTGCTCGCTCAGACCTGTGGGAGCTCGCTCAGGCCTGTGGGTGCTCGCTCACACCTGTGGGTGCCTATTCACACCTGTGGGTGCTCGCTCAGACCAGTGGGTGCTCGCTCACACCGGTGGGTGCTCGCTCACACTGGTGGGTGCTCGCTCACACCTGTGGGTGCTCGCTCACACCTGTGGGTGCTCGCTCACATTTGTGGTTGCTCGCTCACACCTGTTGGTGCTCGTTCACAACTGAGTGCTCGTTCACACCTGTGGGTGCTCGCTCAGACCTGTGGGTGCTTATTCACACCTGTGGGTGCTCGTTCAGACCTGTGAGTGCTCGCTCACACCTGTGGGTGCTCGCTCACACCTGTGGGTGATCGCTCACACCTGTGGGTGCTCGCTCACACCTGTAGGTGTTCGCTCACACCTGTGGGTGCTCGCTCACACCTGTGGGTGCTCGCTCACACCATTGGGTGCTCGCTCACACCTGTGGGTGCTCGCTCAGACCTGTGGGTGCTCGCTCAGAACTTTGGGTGCTTATTCACACCTGTGGGTGCTCGCTCAAACCAGTGGGTTCTCGCTCACACCTGTGGGTGCTCGCTCACACCTGTGGGTGCTCGCTCACGCCTGTGGGTGCTCAATCACACCTGTGGGTGCTCGCTCACACCTGTGGATGCTCGCTCACACCTGTGGGTGCTCGCTCACACCTGTGGGTGCTCGATCACACCTGTGGGTGCTCGCTCACACCTGTGGGTGCTCGCTCACACCTGTGGGAGCTCGCTCACACCTGTGGGTGCTCGCAAACATCTGTGGGTGCTCGCTCACACCTGTGGGTGATCGCTCGCACCTGTGGGTGCTCGCTCACACCTGTGGGTGCTCGCTCACACCTGTGGGTGTTCGCTCACACCTGTGGGTGATCGCTTACACCTGTGGGTGCTTGCTCACACCTGTGGGTGCTCGCTCAGACCTGTGGGTGCTTATTGACACCTGTGGGTGCTCGCTCAGACCTGTGGGTGCTCGCGCACACCTGTGTGTGCTCGCTCATACCTGTGGGTGCTCGCTCGCACCTGTGGGTGCTCGCTCACACCGGTAGGTGCTCGCTCACACCTGTGGGTACTCGTTCAGACCTGTGGGTGCTTGCTCAGACCAGTGGGTTCTCGCTCACACCTGTAGGTGCTCGCTCACACCTGTGGGTGCTCGCTCACACCTGTGGGTGCTCGATCACACCTGTGGGTGCTCGATCAGACCTGTGGGTGCTCGCTCAGAACTTTGGGTGCTTATTCACACCTGTGGGTGCTCGCTTAGACCAGTGTGTTCTCGCTCACACGTGTGGGTGCTCGCTCACGCCTGTGGGTGCTCGCTCACACCTGTGGGCGCTCGATCACACCTATGGGTGCTTATTGACACCTGTGGGTGCCAGCTCAGACCTGTGGGTGCTCGCTCAGAACTTTAGGTGCTTATTCACACCTGTGGGTGCTCGCTAACACCTGTGGGTGCTCGCTCACACCTGTGGGTGCTCGCTCACACCTGTGGGTGCTCGATCACACCTGTGGGTGCTCGATCAGACCTGTTGGTGCTCGCTCAGAACTTTGGGTGCTCGTTCACACCTGTGGGTGCTTATTCACACCTGTGGGTGCTCGCTCACACCTGTGGGTGCTCGCTCACACATGTGGGTGCTCGATCACACCTGTGTGTGCTCCCTCACACCTGTGGGTGCTCGCTCACACCTGTGGGTGCACGCTCACACCTGTGGGTGCTCGCTCACACCTGTGGGTGCTTATTGACACCTGTGGGTGCTCGCTCAGACCTGTGGGTGCTCGCTCACACCTGTGGGTGCTCGCTCACACCTGTGGGTGCTCGCTCACACCTGTGGGTGCTCGCTCACACCTGTGGGTGCTCGCTCACACCTGTGGGTGCTCGTTCACACCTGTGGGTGCTCGCTCAGACCTGTGGGTGCTTATTCACACTTGTGGGTGCTCGCTCAGACCAAAGGGTTCTCGCTCACACCTGTGGGTGCTCGCTCACACCTGTGGGTGCTCGCTCACACCTGTGGGTGCTCGCTCACACCTGTGGGTGCTCGCTCACACCTGTGGGTGCTCTCTCACACCTGTAGGTGCTCGCTCACACCCGTGGGTGCTCGCTCACACCTGTGGGTGCTCGCTCACACGTGTGGGTGCTCGCTCACACCTGTGGGTGCTCGCTCATACCTTTGGGTGCTCGCTCACACCTGTGGGTGCTCAATCACACCTGTGGGTGCTCGCTCACACCTGTGGGTGCTCGCTCACACCTGTGGGTGCTCGATCACACCTGTGGGTGCTCGCTCACACCTGTGGGTGCTCGCAAACCTTTGTGGGTGCTCGCTCACACATGTGGGTGATCGCTCACACCTGTGGGTGCTCGCTCACACCTGTGGGTGCTCGCTCAAACCTGTGGGTGCTTATTGACACCTGTGGGTGCTCGCTCAGACCTGTGGGTGCTCGCGCACACCTGTGGGTGCTCGCTCACACCTGTGGGTGCTCGCTCACATTTGTGGTTGCTCGCTCACACCTGTTGGTGCTCGTTCACAACTGTGAGTGCTCGTTCACACCTGTGGGTGCTCGCTCAGACCTGTGGGTGCTTATTCACACCTGTGGGTGCTCGTTCAGACCTGTGAGTGCTCGCTCACACCTGTGGGTGCTCGCTCACACCTGTGGGTGATCGCTCACACCTGTGGGTGCTCGCTCACACCTGTAGGTGTTCGCTCACACCTGTGGGTGCTCGCTCACACCTGTGGGTGCTCGCTCACACCATTGGGTGCTCGCTCACACCTGTGGGTGCTCGCTCAGACCTGTGGGTGCTCGCTCAGAACTTTGGGTGCTTATTCACACCTGTGGGTGCTCGCTCAAACCAGTGGGTTCTCGCTCACACCTGTGGGTGCTCGCTCACACCTGTGGGTGCTCGCTCACGCCTGTGGGTGCTCAATCACACATGTGGGTGCTCGCTCACACCTGTGGATGCTCGCTCACACCTGTGGGTGCTCGCTCACACCTGTGGGTGCTCGATCACACCTGTGGGTGCTCGCTCACACCTGTGGGTGCTCGCTCACACCTGTGGGAGCTCGCTCACACCTGTGGGTGCTCGCAAACATCTGTGGGTGCTCGCTCACACCTGTGGGTGATCGCTCGCACCTGTGGGTGCTCGCTCACACCTGTGGGTGCTCGCACACACCTGTGGGTGTTCGCTCACACCTGTGGGTGATCGCTTACACCTGTGGGTGCTTGCTCGCACCTGTGGGTGCTCGCTCAGACCTGTGGGTGCTTATTGACACCTGTGGGTGCTCGCTCAGACCTGTGGGTGCTCGCGCACACCTGTGTGTGCTCGCTCATACCTGTGGGTGCTCGCTCGCACCTGTGGGTGCTCGCTCACACCGGTAGGTGCTCGCTCACACCTGTGGGTACTCGTTCAGACCTGTGGGTGCTTGCTCAGACCAGTGGGTTCTCGCTCACACCTGTAGGTGCTCGCTCACACCTGTGGGTGCTCGCTCACACCTGTGGGTGCTCGATCACACCTGTGGGTGCTCTATCAGACCTGTGGGTGCTCGCTTAGAACTTTGGGTGCTTATTCACACCTGTGGGTGCTCGCTTAGACCAGTGGGTTCTCGCTCACACGTGTGGGTGCTCGCTCACGCCTGTGGGTGCTCGCTCACACCTGTGGGCGCTCGATCACACCTATGGGTGCTTATTGACACCTGTGGGTGCCAGCTCAGACCTGTGGGTGCTCGCTCAGAACTTTAGGTGCTTATTCACACCTGTGGGTGCTCGCTAACACCTGTGGGTGCTCGCTCACACCTGTGGGTGCTCGCTCACACCTGTGGGTGCTCGATCACACCTGTGGGTGCTCGATCAGACCTGTTGGTGCTCGCTCAGAACTTTGGGTGCTCGTTCACACCTGTGGGTGCTTATTCACACCTGTGGGTGCTCGCTCACACCTGTGGGTGCTCGCTCACACATGTGGGTGCTCGATCACACCTGTGTGTGCTCCCTCACACCTGTGGGTGCTCGCTCACACCTGTGGGTGCACGCTCACACCTGTGGGTGCTCGCTCACACCTGTGGGTGCTTATTGACACCTGTGGGTGCTCGCTCAGACCTGTGGGTGCTCGCTCACACCTGTGGGTGCTCGCTCACACCTGTGGGTGCTCGCTCACACCTGTGGGTGCTCGCTCACACCTGTGGGTGCTCGCTCACACCTGTGGGTGCTCGTTCACACCTGTGGGTGCTCGCTCAGACCTGTGGGTGCTTATTCACACTTGTGGGTGCTCGCTCAGACCAGTGGGTTCTCGCTCACACCTGTGGGTGCTCGCTCACACCTGTAGGTGCTCGCTCACACCTGTGGGTGCTCGATCACACCTGTGGGTGCTCGCTCACACCTGTGGGTGCTCGCTCACATCTGTGGGAGCTCGCTCACACCTGTGGGTGCTGGCTCACAACCATTGGGTGCTCGCTCACATCTGTGGGTGCTCGCTCACACCTGTGGGTGCTCGCTCACATCTGTGGGTGCTCGCTCACACCTGTGGGTGCTCGCTCTCACTTGTGGGTGCTCGCTCACACTTGTGGGTGCTCGCTCAGACCTGTGGGTGCTCCCTCATACCTGTGGGTGCTCACTCACACGTGTGGGTGCTCGTTCAGACCTGTGGGTGCTCGCTCAGAACTTTAGGTGCTTATTCACACCTGTGTCTGCTCGCTCACACCTGTGGGTGCTCGCTCACACCTGTGGGTGCTCGCTCACTCCTGTGGGTGCTCGATCACACCTGTGGGTGCTCGATCAGACCTGTTGGTGCTCGCTCAGAACTTTGGGTGCTCGCTCACACCTGTGGGTGCTTATTCACACCTGTGGGTGCTCGCTCACACCTGTGGGTGCTCGCTCACACATGTGGGTGCTCGACCACACCTGTGGGTGCTCCCTCACACCTGTGGGTGCTCGCTTACACCTGTGGGTGCTCGCTCACACCTGTGGGTGCTAGCTCACACCTGTGGGTGCTTATTGACACCTGTGGGTGCTCGCTCAGACCTGTGGGTGCTCGCTCACACCTGTGGGTGATCGCTCACACCAGTGGGTGCTCGCTCACACCTGTGGGTGCTCGCTCACACCTGTGGGTGCTCGCTCACACCTGTGGGTGCTCGTTCACACCTGTGGGTGCTCGCTCAGACCTGTGGGTGCTTATTCACACCTGTGGGTGCTCGCTCACACCTGTGGGTGCTCGCTCACACCTGTGGGTGCTCGCTCACACCTGTAGGTGCTCCCTCACACCTGTGGGTGCTCGCTCACACCTGTGGGTGCTCGCGCACACGTGTGGGTGCTCGCTCACACCTGTGGGTGCTCGCTCACACCTGTGGGTGCTCGCTCACACCTGTGGGTGCCCGCTCACACCTGTGGGTGCCCGCGCAGACTTGTGGGTGCTCGGTCAGACCTGTGGGTGCTCGCTCACACCTTTGGATGCTCGCTCACACCTGTGTGTGCTCGCTCACACCTGTGGGTGCTCGCTCACACCTGTGGGTGCCCGCTCACACCTGTGGGTGCCCGCTCAGATCTGTGGGTGCTCGGGCAGACCTGTGGGTGCTCGGTCAGACATGTGGGTGCTCGCTCACACCTGTGGGTGCTCGCTCACACCTGTGGGTGCTCGCTCACACCTGTGGGTGCTCGCTCACACCTGTGGGTGCTCGCTCACACCATTGGATGCTCGCTCACACCTGTGGGTGCTCGCTCACACCTGTGGGTGCTCGCTCACACCTGTGGGTGCTCGCTCACAACTGTGGGTGCTCGCTCACACCTGTGGGTGCTCGCTCACACCTAAGGGTGCTCGCCCACACCTGTGGGTGCTCGCTCACACCTGTGGGTGCTTGTTCAAATCTGTGGGGGCTTGCTCACACCTGTGGGTGCTCGCTCACACCTGTGGGTGCTTGTTCAGACCTGTGGGTGCTTGTTCATACCTGTGGGTGCTCGCTCACACCTAAGGGTGCTCGCCCACACCTGTGGGTGCTCGCTCACACCTGTGAGTGCTTGTTCAGATCTGTGGGGGCTTGCTCACACCTGTGGGTGCTCGCTCACACCTGTGGGTGCTTGTTCAGACCTGTGGGTGCTTGTTCAGACCTGTGGGTGCTCGCTCACACCTAAGGGTGCTCGCCCACACCTGTGGGTGCTCGCTCACACCTGTGGGTGCTTGTTCAGACCTGTGGGTGCTTATTCACACCTGTGGGTGCTCGCTCACACCTGTGGGTGCTCGCTCACACCTGTGGGTGCTCGCTCACACCTGTGGGTGCTCGCTCACACCTGTGGGTGCCCGCTCAGACCTGTGGGTGCTCGCTCACACCATTAGGTGCTCGCTCACACCATTGGGTGTTCGCTCACATCTGTGGGTGCTCGCTCACACCTGTGGGTGCTCGCTCACACCTGTGGGTGGTCGCTCACACCTGTGGGTGCTCGCTCACACCTGTGGGTGCTCGCTCACACCTATGGGCGCTCGCTCAGACCTGTGGGTGCTCGCTCACACCTGTGGGTGCTTATTCACACCTGTGGGTGCTCGCTCACACCTGTGGGTGCTCGCTCACACCTGTAGGTGCTCGCTCACACCTGTGGGTGCCCGCTCAGACCTGTGGGTGCTCGCTCACATCATTATGTGCTCGCTCACACCATTGGGTGCTCGCTCACATCTGTGGGTGCTCGCTCACACCTGTGGGTGCTCGCTCACACCTGTGGGTGCTCGCTCACACCTGTGGGTGCTCGCTCACACCTATGGGTGCTCGCTCAGATCTGTGGGTGCTCGCTCACACCTGTGGGTGCTCGCTCACACCTGTTGGTGCTCGCTCACACGTGTGGGTGCTCGCTCACACCTGTGGGTGCTCGCTCAGACCTGTGGGAGCTCGCTCAGGCCTGTGGGTGCTCGCTCACACCTGTGGGTGCCTATTCACACCTGTGGGTGCTCGCTCAGACCAGTGGGTGCTCGCTCACACCGGTGGGTGCTCGCTCACACTGGTGGGTGCTCGCTCACACCTGTGGGTGCTCGCTCACACCTGTGGGTGCTCGCTCACATTTGTGGTTGCTCGCTCACACCTGTTGGTGCTCGTTCACAACTGAGTGCTCGTTCACACCTGTGGGTGCTCGCTCAGACCTGTGGGTGCTTATTCACACCTGTGGGTGCTCGTTCAGACCTGTGAGTGCTCGCTCACACCTGTGGGTGCTCGCTCACACCTGTGGGTGATCGCTCACACCTGTGGGTGCTCGCTCACACCTGTAGGTGTTCGCTCACACCTGTGGGTGCTCGCTCACACCTGTGGGTGCTCGCTCACACCATTGGGTGCTCGCTCACACCTGTGGGTGCTCGCTCAGACCTGTGGGTGCTCGCTCAGAACTTTGGGTGCTTATTCACACCTGTGGGTGCTCGCTCAAACCAGTGGGTTCTCGCTCACACCTGTGGGTGCTCGCTCACACCTGTGGGTGCTCGCTCACGCCTGTGGGTGCTCAATCACACCTGTGGGTGCTCGCTCACACCTGTGGATGCTCGCTCACACCTGTGGGTGCTCGCTCACACCTGTGGGTGCTCGATCACACCTGTGGGTGCTCGCTCACACCTGTGGGTGCTCGCTCACACCTGTGGGAGCTCGCTCACACCTGTGGGTGCTCGCAAACATCTGTGGGTGCTCGCTCACACCTGTGGGTGATCGCTCGCACCTGTGGGTGCTCGCTCACACCTGTGGGTGCTCGCTCACACCTGTGGGTGTTCGCTCACACCTGTGGGTGATCGCTTACACCTGTGGGTGCTTGCTCACACCTGTGGGTGCTCGCTCAGACCTGTGGGTGCTTATTGACACCTGTGGGTGCTCGCTCAGACCTGTGGGTGCTCGCGCACACCTGTGTGTGCTCGCTCATACCTGTGGGTGCTCGCTCGCACCTGTGGGTGCTCGCTCACACCGGTAGGTGCTCGCTCACACCTGTGGGTACTCGTTCAGACCTGTGGGTGCTTGCTCAGACCAGTGGGTTCTCGCTCACACCTGTAGGTGCTCGCTCACACCTGTGGGTGCTCGCTCACACCTGTGGGTGCTCGATCACACCTGTGGGTGCTCGATCAGACCTGTGGGTGCTCGCTCAGAACTTTGGGTGCTTATTCACACCTGTGGGTGCTCGCTTAGACCAGTGTGTTCTCGCTCACACGTGTGGGTGCTCGCTCACGCCTGTGGGTGCTCGCTCACACCTGTGGGCGCTCGATCACACCTATGGGTGCTTATTGACACCTGTGGGTGCCAGCTCAGACCTGTGGGTGCTCGCTCAGAACTTTAGGTGCTTATTCACACCTGTGGGTGCTCGCTAACACCTGTGGGTGCTCGCTCACACCTGTGGGTGCTCGCTCACACCTGTGGGTGCTCGATCACACCTGTGGGTGCTCGATCAGACCTGTTGGTGCTCGCTCAGAACTTTGGGTGCTCGTTCACACCTGTGGGTGCTTATTCACACCTGTGGGTGCTCGCTCACACCTGTGGGTGCTCGCTCACACATGTGGGTGCTCGATCACACCTGTGTGTGCTCCCTCACACCTGTGGGTGCTCGCTCACACCTGTGGGTGCACGCTCACACCTGTGGGTGCTCGCTCACACCTGTGGGTGCTTATTGACACCTGTGGGTGCTCGCTCAGACCTGTGGGTGCTCGCTCACACCTGTGGGTGCTCGCTCACACCTGTGGGTGCTCGCTCACACCTGTGGGTGCTCGCTCACACCTGTGGGTGCTCGCTCACACCTGTGGGTGCTCGTTCACACCTGTGGGTGCTCGCTCAGACCTGTGGGTGCTTATTCACACTTGTGGGTGCTCGCTCAGACCAAAGGGTTCTCGCTCACACCTGTGGGTGCTCGCTCACACCTGTGGGTGCTCGCTCACACCTGTGGGTGCTCGCTCACACCTGTGGGTGCTCGCTCACACCTGTGGGTGCTCTCTCACACTTGTAGGTGCTCGCTCACACCCGTGGGTGCTCGCTCACACCTGTGGGTGCTCGCTCACACGTGTGGGTGCTCGCTCACACCTGTGGGTGCTCGCTCATACCTTTGGGTGCTCGCTCACACCTGTGGGTGCTCAATCACACCTGTGGGTGCTCGCTCACACCTGTGGGTGCTCGCTCACACCTGTGGGTGCTCGATCACACCTGTGGGTGCTCGCTCACACCTGTGGGTGCTCGCAAACCTTTGTGGGTGCTCGCTCACACATGTGGGTGATCGCTCACACCTGTGGGTGCTCGCTCACACCTGTGGGTGCTCGCTCAAACCTGTGGGTGCTTATTGACACCTGTGGGTGCTCGCTCAGACCTGTGGGTGCTCGCGCACACCTGTGGGTGCTCGCTCACACCTGTGGGTGCTCGCTCACATTTGTGGTTGCTCGCTCACACCTGTTGGTGCTCGTTCACAACTGTGAGTGCTCGTTCACACCTGTGGGTGCTCGCTCAGACCTGTGGGTGCTTATTCACACCTGTGGGTGCTCGTTCAGACCTGTGAGTGCTCGCTCACACCTGTGGGTGCTCGCTCACACCTGTGGGTGATCGCTCACACCTGTGGGTGCTCGCTCACACCTGTGGGTGCTCGCTCACACCATTGGGTGCTCGCTCACACCTGTGGGTGCTCGCTTAGACCTGTGGGTGCTCGCTCAGAACTTTGGGTGCTTATTCACACCTGTGGGTGCTCGCTCAAACCAGTGGGTTCTCGCTCACACCTGTGGGTGCTCGCTCACACCTGTGGGTGCTCGCTCACGCCTGTGGGTGCTCAATCACACCTGTGGGTGCTCGCTCACACCTGTGGATGCTCGCTCACACCTGTGGGTGCTCGCTCACACCTGTGGGTGCTCGATCACACCTGTGGGTGCTCGCTCACACCTGTGGGTGCTCGCTCACACCTGTGGGAGCTCGCTCACACCTGTGGGTGCTCGCAAACATCTGTGGGTGCTCGCTCACACCTGTGGGTGATCGCTCGCACCTGTGGGTGCTCGCTCACACCTGTGGGTGCTCGCACACACCTGTGGGTGTTCGCTCACACCTGTGGGTGATCGCTTACACCTGTGGGTGCTTGCTCGCACCTGTGGGTGCTCGCTCAGACCTGTGGGTGCTTATTGACACCTGTGGGTGCTCGCTCAGACCTGTGGGTGCTCGCGCACACCTGTGTGTGCTCGCTCATACCTGTGGGTGCTCGCTCGCACCTGTGGGTGCTCGCTCACACCGGTAGGTGCTCGCTCACACCTGTGGGTACTCGTTCAGACCTGTGGGTGCTTGCTCAGACCAGTGGGTTCTCGCTCACACCTGTAGGTGCTCGCTCACACCTGTGGGTGCTCGCTCACACCTGTGGGTGCTCGATCACACCTGTGGGTGCTCTATCAGACCTGTGGGTGCTCGCTCAGAACTTTGGGTGCTTATTCACACCTGTGGGTGCTCGCTTAGACCAGTGGGTTCTCGCTCACACGTGTGGGTGCTCGCTCACGCCTGTGGGTGCTCGCTCACACCTGTGGGCGCTCGATCACACCTATGGGTGCTTATTGACACCTGTGGGTGCCAGCTCAGACCTGTGGGTGCTCGCTCAGAACTTTAGGTGCTTATTCACACCTGTGGGTGCTCGCTAACACCTGTGGGTGCTCGCTCACACCTGTGGGTGCTCGCTCACACCTGTGGGTGCTCGATCACACCTGTGGGTGCTCGATCAGACCTGTTGGTGCTCGCTCAGAACTTTGGGTGCTCGTTCACACCTGTGGGTGCTTATTCACACCTGTGGGTGCTCGCTCACACCTGTGGGTGCTCGCTCACACATGTGGGTGCTCGATCACACCTGTGTGTGCTCCCTCACACCTGTGGGTGCTCGCTCACACCTGTGGGTGCACGCTCACACCTGTGGGTGCTCGCTCACACCTGTGGGTGCTTATTGACACCTGTGGGTGCTCGCTCAGACCTGTGGGTGCTCGCTCACACCTGTGGGTGCTCGCTCACACCTGTGGGTGCTCGCTCACACCTGTGGGTGCTCGCTCACACCTGTGGGTGCTCGCTCACACCTGTGGGTGCTCGTTCACACCTGTGGGTGCTCGCTCAGACCTGTGGGTGCTTATTCACACTTGTGGGTGCTCGCTCAGACCAGTGGGTTCTCGCTCACACCTGTGGGTGCTCGCTCACACCTGTGGGTGCTCGCTCACACCTGTGGGTGCTCGCTCAGACCTGTGGGTGCTCGCTCACACCTGTGGGTGCTCTCTCACACCTGTAGGTGCTCGCTCACACCCGTGGGTGCTCGCTCACACCTGTGGGTGCTCGCTCACACCTGTGGGTGCTCGCTCACACCTGTGGGTGCTCGCTCATACCTTTGGGTGCTCGCTCACACCTGTGGGTGCTCAATCACACCTGTGGGTGCTCGCTCACACCTGTGGGTGCTCGCTCACACCTGTGGGTGCTCGATCACACCTGTGGGTGCTCGCTCACACCTGTGGGTGCTCGCAAACCTTTGTGGGTGCTCGCTCACACATGTGGGTGATCGCTCACACCTGTGGGTGCTCGCTCACACCTGTGGGTGCTCGCTCAAACCTGTGGGTGCTTATTGACACCTGTGGGTGCTCGCTCAGACCTGTGGGTGCTCGCGCACACCTGTGGGTGCTCGCTCATACCTGTGAGTGCTCGCTCACACCTGTGGGTGCTCGCTCACACCGGTGGGTTCTCGCTCACACCTGTGGGTGCTCGTTCAGACCTGTGGGTGCTCGCTCAGAACTTTGGGTGCTTATTCACACCTGTAGGTGCTCGCTCAGACCAGTGGGTTCTCGCTCACACCTGTAGGTGCTCGCTCACACCTGTGGGTGCTCGCTCACACCTGTGGGTGCTCGATCACACCTGTGGGTGCTCGATCAGACCTGTGGGTGCTCGATCAGACCTGTGGGTGCCCGCTCAGAACTTTGGGTGCTTATTCACACCTGTGGGTGCTCGCTCAGACCAGTGGGTTCTCGCTCACACGTGTGGGTGCTCGCTCACACCTGTGGGTGCTCGCTCACACCTGTGGGTGCTCGATCACACCTATGGGTGCTTATTGACACCTGTGGGTGCCCGCTCAGACCTGTGGGTGCTCGCTCAGAACTTTAGGTGCTTATTCACACCTGTGGGTGCTCGCTCACACCTGTGGGTGCTCGCTCACTCCTGTGGGTGCTCGATCACACCTGTGGGGGCTCGATCAGACCTGTTGGTGCTCGCTCAGAACTTTGGGTGCTCGCTCACACCTGTGGGTGCTTATTCACACCTGTGGGTGCTCGCTCACACCTGTGGGTGCGCGCTCACACATGTGGGTGCTCGCTCACACCTGTGGGTGCTCGCTCACACCTGTGGGTGCTCGCTCACACCTGTGGGTGCTCGTTCACACCTGTGGGTGCTCGCTCAGATCTGTGGGTGCTTATTCACACCTGTGGGTGCTCGCTCAGACCAGTGGGTTCTCGCTCACACCTGTGGGTGCTCGCTCACACCTGTGGGTGCTCGCTCACACCTGTGGGTGCTTGCTCACACCTGTGGGTGCTCGCTCACACCTGTGGGTGCTCGCTCACACGTGTGGGTGCTCGCTCACACCTGTGGGTGCTCGCTCACACCTGTGGGTGCTCGCTCACACCTGTGGGTGCTCAATCACACCTGTGGGTGCTCGCTCACACCTGTAGGTGCTCGCTCACACCTGTGGGTGCTCGATCACACCTGTGGGTGCTCGCTCACACCTGTGGGTGCTCGCTCACATCTGTGGGAGCTCGCTCACACCTGTGGGTGCTGGCTCACAACCATTGGGTGCTCGCTCACATCTGTGGGTGCTCGCTCACACCTGTGGGTGCTCGCTCACATCTGTGGGTGCTCGCTCACACCTGTGGGTGCTCGCTCTCACTTGTGGGTGCTCGCTCACACTTGTGGGTGCTCGCTCAGACCTGTGGGTGCTCCCTCATACCTGTGGGTGCTCACTCACACGTGTGGGTGCTCGTTCAGACCTGTGGGTGCTCGCTCAGAACTTTAGGTGCTTATTCACACCTGTGTCTGCTCGCTCACACCTGTGGGTGCTCGCTCACACCTGTGGGTGCTCGCTCACTCCTGTGGGTGCTCGATCACACCTGTGGGTGCTCGATCAGACCTGTTGGTGCTCGCTCAGAACTTTGGGTGCTCGCTCACACCTGTGGGTGCTTATTCACACCTGTGGGTGCTCGCTCACACCTGTGGGTGCTCGCTCACACATGTGGGTGCTCGACCACACCTGTGGGTGCTCCCTCACACCTGTGGGTGCTCGCTTACACCTGTGGGTGCTCGCTCACACCTGTGGGTGCTAGCTCACACCTGTGGGTGCTTATTGACACCTGTGGGTGCTCGCTCAGACCTGTGGGTGCTCGCTCACACCTGTGGGTGATCGCTCACACCAGTGGGTGCTCGCTCACACCTGTGGGTGCTCGCTCACACCTGTGGGTGCTCGCTCACACCTGTGGGTGCTCGTTCACACCTGTGGGTGCTCGCTCAGACCTGTGGGTGCTTATTCACACCTGTGGGTGCTCGCTCACACCTGTGGGTGCTCGCTCACACCTGTGGGTGCTCGCTCACACCTGTAGGTGCTCCCTCACACCTGTGGGTGCTCGCTCACACCTGTGGGTGCTCGCGCACACGTGTGGGTGCTCGCTCACACCTGTGGGTGCTCGCTCACACCTGTGGGTGCTCGCTCACACCTGTGGGTGCCCGCTCACACCTGTGGGTGCCCGCGCAGACTTGTGGGTGCTCGGTCAGACCTGTGGGTGCTCGCTCACACCTTTGGATGCTCGCTCACACCTGTGTGTGCTCGCTCACACCTGTGGGTGCTCGCTCACACCTGTGGGTGCCCGCTCACACCTGTGGGTGCCCGCTCAGATCTGTGGGTGCTCGGGCAGACCTGTGGGTGCTCGGTCAGACATGTGGGTGCTCGCTCACACCTGTGGGTGCTCGCTCACACCTGTGGGTGCTCGCTCACACCTGTGGGTGCTCGCTCACACCTGTGGGTGCTCGCTCACACCATTGGATGCTCGCTCACACCTGTGGGTGCTCGCTCACACCTGTGGGTGCTCGCTCACACCTGTGGGTGCTCGCTCACAACTGTGGGTGCTCGCTCACACCTGTGGGTGCTCGCTCACACCTAAGGGTGCTCGCCCACACCTGTGGGTGCTCGCTCACACCTGTGGGTGCTTGTTCAAATCTGTGGGGGCTTGCTCACACCTGTGGGTGCTCGCTCACACCTGTGGGTGCTTGTTCAGACCTGTGGGTGCTTGTTCATACCTGTGGGTGCTCGCTCACACCTAAGGGTGCTCGCCCACACCTGTGGGTGCTCGCTCACACCTGTGAGTGCTTGTTCAGATCTGTGGGGGCTTGCTCACACCTGTGGGTGCTCGCTCACACCTGTGGGTGCTTGTTCAGACCTGTGGGTGCTTGTTCAGACCTGTGGGTGCTCGCTCACACCTAAGGGTGCTCGCCCACACCTGTGGGTGCTCGCTCACACCTGTCGGTGCTTGTTCAGATGTAACAACCGCTTACCCTGTCGTAATAACCGCGGCCTCTATTGTAATAACCCGATGTTCCCCAGTATTAATCCTGTTATCTTGTTATCTCTCGTGATCGTAATATACGCTCTCTGTTGTACATCTCTGTCTCTCTTCACTCAATACCCCAGCTTAACACTGTTACAGTCCAGTATGACCCCTCACTGAACTGCCACGTATGTAAGAGGAATATTAAATGAGGAAGATACACCAAGGACAAGGATTATTAGTTAAAAAAATATAACAAAACACATTTGCACTGCCACCACCTTCCTGACCAACCATACCTGAATGTGTCAATCACCGATCCCCCAGGAAGGCAAGGAATCAGTAACCATGGGACTCCGGGTAATATGAATTTCAGTAATAAATTTTGGAAAATTAGTTTGTTTAATTTACGTTACTTATTTCAATCCAAGGGCAACTTTAGTATCTATTAATAGTAGGAGAACCTGGGGGCTTCCAATACAACACCTAAAAATGACAAAGTAACAAAATATATCAAAGGGGAGTCAAGTGAATACCACTGGACAAGCTGTACAATTTATTTTATGAAACATGTAAATTAAGACAATTTGAACACATAACCTATTCTATTTCCCTAGAGGCACAATGGATATTTATTGAGGACACGAAACTCAAGTGCTACTATACCTTAAATACCCGCACTACGGCCACGATGTTGATGGCTGTCCTCAGCCCCGAGGATACGGGCTTGCGGCCCTGTTCCTAATACACTCCCAAGACACAAGTAACGGGAATTAAACAAACTAATTTTCCAAAATTTATTACTGTAATTCATATTACCCGGAGTCCCATGGTTACTGATTCCTTGCCTTCCTGGGGGATCGGTGATAAGACACATTCAGGTATGGTTGGTCGGGAAGGTGGTGGCAGTGCTTTAATGGTTTTTATTTTATAATTAGTAATAAGCGAATAACCCTTGTCCTTGGTGTACCTTCCTCATTTAATATTCCTCTTATATACGTGGCAGTTCAGTGAGGGGTCATGCTGGACTGTAACAGCGTTAAGCAGGGGTATTGAGTGAAGAGAGTCGGAGAATTACAATAGAGAGCGTATAGTACGATTATGAGAGATCACAAGATAACAGGATTAATACTGGGGAACATTGGGTTATTACAATAGCGGCCGCGGTTATTACAGAGGGAAGCGGTCATTACACAGACGTACCCTCCCCAGTACCCCATCCTTACCCAAGCACCCCTCCCTGCCTACAACCCCCAACCTCAAACCCTCCCTACCTACAACCCCATTCCCCAACCTTACCTCCAGGCCAACCCACATCCACCCCAATCCCTGGCAGAACCATACCAACCCCAGCCCACTACCACCCAACCCCTTGTCGACGCGTTATTGGAATTGTGGAAAACTACATTTCCCTCGCAACTCCCACCCTTACAACCCCCTGTTTACAACCCCCCTCCACAACCCACCCCCGGCCTGCCTTCACCCTCCCACCTATCCCCCCAACCCATCCAACCAACCCCTCCTGTTACCCACCCTACCCCCTCCATTAATCCTACACCTTGCTCCTCACCTCCCCTCCACCCCTCTTCCCTCCCTACCCCCATTCCTAGTGTCGCCTCTACAGAAGTTGCTGGGGAAGGTAGCCAGCGGGTTTCTGGGACACGTAAAATTGGTGATGAAATTTGTTGGAAGTGTCATGGCCGAGGCCATTACAGGTATGTGTGCACGAGCACACGGGTCAAGGGTGACCCAGAACAGGTCAGCACCTTGGCTGGCAGACCTACGTTTGAGATGACGGTTGAAGGTGTGAGATTGACAGTTTTTGTGGACACCGGAAGTCAAGCAACTCTCATTAAAAAGTCAGCCTTCAGCACACTTAAAGAGACACGCCTTATGCGTTGTGGGAAGCATTTAACAGCAGTGAATGGTCAACATATTAATATCTTGGGCCAGGCCACTCTCAATTTTGAAGTGGGTAAGGGAGAAGCTTACCCACACAATTGCACGATTGTCGAAAATCTTGCATTCCCTGGTCAGATTTTATTGGGAATGGATTTTCTGGGACGAGTTAACTTTTCTTTGTCGGCTCAAGAGGGAGCAAGGAAGTGCAGATTGAAGTTGGGCCAGGTAGTTTATCCCATTAAAATGGTAGATCATCCTCCAGTAATTTCTTCCATTAGTAAGAAACAGAAGTACAACTGTCACTACCCTAAGTTGTTGTTTAAGTCTCTTCCAGACACAGATAAGAAATCATGTGGGTTACATGCCTTGGTGAAACAATGTTGCCCACCACATTCAGTTAAATTCGTTAAAGTATCAGTGGGACGTCACATTGCACCAGGTACTACCCTTCAGGTGGCTGGGAGATGTGACATGTTGTTGATCCCTCATCACTTGATCACAGTGCTTGATAAAGGTGCCCTTATTCCAGTTGTCAATCTCTCGCACAAAACCTATCGTTTCAGGGCGGGTGATAGGGTGTCTCAGGCTACAATTGTAGAAAATACAGGAATTTTTCAGTATCAAAGCCAGGAGGAGATGCCAGCCACCATAGCACAATGTAGTGCACTTAATGTTACAGAAAGTAGTACACAGGGGAAACACAAGACAGAGACAGGAAAAAGTAGTAATATTCAAGAAGTTGATAAGTTAATCTCGGCTCTGGATTTGCAACATGTGCAACAGTCAGATAGGAAACTTTTGAGAGGGATTTTACGTAAATTCCCTAGACTGTTTGCAACAGAAGACGATCAGATCGGGCTTCTGGATAGGATCGAGCATGTTATTCCTACAGGTGATCACCCTCCTATTTACACCCGTCAATGGAGACTTCCGGAACGGGCGAAGGAAGTAATTAGGGATGAGTGTCAGAAAATGTTGAGACAGGATGTGATAGAGCCTAGTACATCACCATGGTTGTCGCCAGTGGTGCTGGTACGTAAACCGGATGGTAGTTATAGGTTTTGTGTTGACTACCGAAAGATCAACGAAATTACTAAAGGTGATGTGTATCCTTTGCCACGGATACAAGAAATAATAGATCAGTTTGGGGCAGCCAAATACTTTTCCACTCTGGATGCGAAATCTGCGTATTGGGCCATCCCAGTTGCTGAGAAAGATAGAGAAAAGACCGCCTTCTCTGATGGGGTTCATACTTATCAATTCAAGCCGATGCCTTTCGGGTTAAAGACAGCGCCTTCATCATTTCAGAGGGCAATTAATTATATCCTCAGTCCAGTCTTGGGGAGGCACTCGTTAGCGTATCTGGATGATGTGGTTATCTACTCCCGGACGTTTGATGAGCACTTACGAGATTTGACTGAGACGTTGGCATTGTTAGATAAGGCGGGGTTCAAACTTAACGTGAGTAAGTGCACTCTGGCATCTCAGAAATTCAAGTTTCTGGGATTCCAGGTGAGCACAGATGGTATCCGACGTGACCCCGACTCCTGTCGTGCCATTGCTGACATGCCTACACCTTAAGACAGCAAAGGATGTTCGAAGGTTTCTGGGGGCAGCCGGATATTTCCGTCGCCACATTGAGGGTTTTGCAAGTACAACAGCACCGTTAACTGAGCTCACTAAGAAAAATGTTAAATTCGTTTGGAAACCGGAGCATGATAACGCTTATGCAAAATTAAAAAGTCAACTCATTACCACCCCAGTCTTGGCAGTACCGGATTTTGATGAGTGGGAAGTACACACTGACGCCAGTGGCATAGCTCTTGGTGGGTGCTTAATGCAACGTGATAATGACAATCATCCTCATCCAGTTGCATATTTCAGCAGGAAGGTTAAGGGTCCGGAGGTCCGCTATTCTGCAACGGATAGGAAAGCTTTGGCTGTGGTAGAAAGTGTCAGGTACTTTGAACCGTATCTTTTCCAACGTCACTTTGTCATTTATACAGATCACAGGGCGTTGACTCATATTTTTAAGAAAAGAACTAAGTGCCCTCGCATGTCACGTTGGTCTCATGAACTAGCTGCTCACTCATTCCAAATACTTTACAAGCCTGGTCCATCACATGTTGTACCAGATACTTTGAGTAGAAACATTGCTGCTATTAACGTAAATCTTAATATTGAAAATATTTCCAGTGAGAAAATGCGAGAATTCCAGATGAACGAACCAAGGTGGAAGGAAATTATTGAACTTTTGGAGGGAGGAAAATATCCGTCGAAGAAACGTAATTTAGCAATTCATGATTTTGAAATGAAGGATGGGGTCTTATTTTATGTAAAGGGACAGCAGGATCGTGCAGTTTTTCAGTTTGTTATCCCAGAGGTGTTGAAGAAGTCGGCGTTGAAACTCGCACATTCGTCTAAGATTGCAGGTCATCCGGGGATTTTTAAAACTCACATGAAAGCCAAGTCACTCTTTTTCTTCCCCGGTATGTTAACAGAGGTCATTAACTTCGTTAAGTCCTGTGGTCACTGTCAAAGGAGGAAAGGTACCCTTAAGGTACAAGCTCCATTGCAAGAATTCCCAGAAATTTTGGAACCTTTAGATCGGGTGGGGGCTGATCTGATTGATCTGCATCACAGTCATTCAGGAAACCGTTACGTATTGGTGTTGGTAGACCACCTGTCCAGGTACACCACACTGATTGCATTGCCTCAGAAAGATTCACGAACGGTTGCAAAGGCGTTCTTTGATAGGTTCGTCACTGTATTTGGTCCTCCTAAAGTGTTAGTTTCTGACCGAGGTCAGGAATTTAATGGGAATATTTTTAGAGAAGTATGTAAAATTATAGAAACCACTTCAGCATTCACGACGGCTTATCACCCTCAGGCTAACGGCATGACAGAACGGACGAACCGGTCAGTTAAAGATATCGTGGGACGAACAACTCCCCTATGTCCAGTTGGCTCTGAACACTGCCATCCATCGATCCATTAACACCCAACCCCTTTTGCTGTTCACAGGGCATTCATGTAATTTCCCATCAGGTCTGCTTAACAGACATAATATTGTGTATGGGGAAGATTACCCATCAGAAGTTTTAAATAAGATGAAAAATGCATGGAGAATTGCAGCCAGGGCTTCCAAGACAGCACGAGACCGCTATGCTCAGCATTATGACAAGAAGGTACGACCTCTTGAGTTGAAAGTTGGGAGTCTTGTGTTGAGAGTTAATGAGGCGGCTCCTGCCAATCAGAGTAGGAAACTTGCTCCTAGATGGCGGGGCCCTTACCGGGTAATTGAAAGAAAAGGTCCGGTTAATTTTGTTATTAAAGGTATTTTTGAAGACCAAGTTGAGAGAACGATTCACATTAATAAATTAAAACCTTATCACGCGAGGGAGGAACTAGAGCTGCCTTCAGCAAGTCTAATTCCTGACCTATCTAATGATCCAAGTGCTGAGTCAGATGATGAGGATGACCTTCTGTTAGATCTCATCAGTAGTCAAGTTCAATCTTGTCACCCTATGGTAACAAGGTCGCGAGCTGTACAGTAAATTGTTAATGATCTCCCCTAGTCAGGTTTAGTAATTTCATAATAATTATCCTATAGAGGCACTGGTGTGTATTTACTGATGTACATGGCTCAGGTAGCATACTTGCCTTGCTCTGGGGTTTCCAACTTCCTATACCTCAGAGTAATATCCATGCTTCCGCCATTTGTTGTTGTCTGCCTTTTCTCAGGTCTGATGGTACACCAGTTCCAGCCTCCCAGTCACACGTGAACCAAGGATCGAGATCAGCAGGTCTGGGGATGACCCACCTGGCTGATAAGATCGGGGTCTGAGGCACGTAACATAAAGTCCTCCCCCTTGTACCCGGTAACTCGTCAATTGGTTATCCGGAAGGAGTGACTAGCGTACAGTCACCCGGCCGACACCTCACGTCACTAACGAGGTTGTCCCAGTCCAGCCATGCTGTCTTCACGAAGCAGAGTCCAGTCACCATTCAACCGTGGGCTAGCTGTCTCAAGGTCACCAACCAAGCCCACCAGCCGCGTAGTCAAGACTGCGGGAAAACCGGAAGTGGAAGACGAGTGGTCTACGAAGAGGAACGCTAATTGCAAGGACTTGTCAGCTCTATCAAAACCTGCGGTTGCGTCGTCTGTGGAAACCAAGATGCAACGCGGTGGTCTCAGGTACGAACAGCACTACCCCTACAGAGTGCTTGCGGAATCGCCAGATGAGGTACAATCCTGTACCTCGGCCCAAGTTCAGCTGCACGAGGGGTTGCACGGAAGGTGTACCGGCCCAGTAGTACCGGGATAACAAGTAAACGCCGGTAGATGACGTCGCCCAGGAGCTGAGGCAGGGCCCACCTTTCCTGTCACCATGCCATCCTCTTCAACGCCACTCGAACCTCACTACCAACGCGAGACATCATGACACGTCGAGGCTGTGCTCTACTGTGGCAGCCATGGTTAACAACAATCCATCAAGACTGTTTGGGGAGCGATAAGAAGAGGTGAACCCGGGTTCCTGTTAGCGGGGTCTACCTGAGCTGACAGCCGCCAGCTGTCAGCTGTCACTCAAGTCAGGTGCGGGTAGTACGAGACCCCCTGTACTGTCCGTAGTTGGCCGAGGCCGGAAATGGAACTTCCAGACGACCAGGATCTTCAAGCAACATGACGTAGTCGCCGGAATCTACAGCAACGAAATGTCAACAGGAACGAACGAGAGAAAATATTTATAGAAAAGTTTCATATAAAAATAAACGCTATTAATATAGTACACTGTGGTAACTCGGAACAGTTCAACTTTTAATTTTCCATCTGATAGTAAGCACCTATATACCTTCGGAAAGTTCTCTGGACCAGTATTAAATGTTGAAAACTAGAACTAGTGAAATAGAGAAATAAATCTAGAAAGTGAACATTAGAAAATGACCCTGTCTCTAGATAAGTTGTATGAGTAAACTGGTTTGAGAACCATCTAGTAGGGTCTCTAGAAACGTTGATCAGTGGGGAACTTTATCTAGATTTTTCTAGATCCTAGATACTGATAGTTATACATATATTTTTTTTTATTTTTTTTTTTGTGGTTTACTGAACAATAAGGGTGTGGTACACAGTCTGACAAATGTGTTCACCCGCTGTTGTTGTGGACTTGAATATGAACTCTGGGATATTAGGAGTTGAGGAACTTACATCCAGTGTGTTGTTGTTGGTTAAGGGACATGTATGTGGACATTGAATTTTTTTAATAATAAAAACTATTTTTGTGTATTTTCTTTAGATTTTAAGATTGGGATGCGCTGTGGTGGACAGTTGCCACAGGTGTGGAGTGGAACACTAGGTCCCTGAGAGGTAGTTCTCTTCTATTTTGATATAATTTTGTTATTTTTTTTAATGACATTGATTTTTTTAATGTTTTGTGTGATGTGTTTGATCTTTATTCCAGGTGGAATACTGGGATAGCTGAAGGCTATCAGCTGATTTTAGCTAGTTAGTAATTGTTAGGTTGGGATTTCTCCAGTTATTTGTTACTATATCAAGACAGGTATAGGATATTTTGTCTTCCAGATAGTTGGAAGGGTACGGGGCTGCATCCAAGTGGACAGCCAGGATTATAGGGACGGTCTCTGTCCTTATGTTTTATGTATTATTACTGTTGTGTTGATAGGTATAAATACATGCTGGGGCGCACCTTTTGGGTGGGCCGTTACTGTTGTTGGAGTATTGGATGGAATTAGTTAGGATTAGATAATTTCTTTTGTTTTGAGGCATTGGTTTAATATAATGTTGGGTTAAAAATGTTGTTTTTGGAGTTAATGGTTAGGGTAGGGCAGGATTTCTGGATAAGAAAAGTGTGTGTAACTTGCTTTACACACAAATTTCTTAATTTCCGAGGAGGGGGAGTTGTAATGATCTGGGGCTCAGATCATTAGTTTGTAATGACCGCTTACCCTGTCGTAATAACCGCGGCCTCTCTTGTAATAACCCGATGTTCCCCAGTATTAATCCTGTTATCTTGTTATCTCTCGTGATCGTAATATACGCTCTCTGTTGTACATTTCTGTCTCTCTCCACTCAATACCCCAGCTTAACACTGTTACAGTCCAGTATGACCCCTCACTGGACTGCCACGTATCTAAGAGGAATATTAAATGAGGAAGATACACCAAGGACAAGGGTTATTAGTTAAAAAAAACAATAACAAAACACATTTACACTGCCACCACCTTCCCGACCAACCATACCTGAATGTGTCAATCACCGATCCCCCAGGAAGGCAAGGAATCAGTAACCATGGGACTCCGGGTAATATGAATTTCAGTAATAAATTTTGGAAAATTAGTTTGTGTAATTTACGTTACTAATCTAAATCCAAGGGCAACTTTAGTATCGATTAATTGTTAGGAGAACCTGGGGCTTCCAATACACCACCTAAAAATGACAAAGTAGCAAAATATATCAAAGGGGAGTTAAGTGAATACCACTGGACAAGCTATACAATTTATTTTATGAAACATGTAAATTAAGACAATTTGAACACATCACCTATTCTATTTTCCCTAGAGGCACAATGGATATTTACCGAGGACACAAAACTCAAGTGCTACTATACCTTAAATACCCGCACTACGGCCACGATGTTGATGGCTGCCCTCAGCCCCTATGATACGGGCTTGCGGCCCTGTTCCTAATACACTCCCAAGACACACTAATGAAATTTAGTTTTTCCAGCTTATTGCTGGGAAGGATTACTCCTCCCACCATCTAATACAGCCCCAGGGCTCCACCCATTATTTTGGCAATGGCCAACCATTTAACACGTAGGCCTGAGGTCTGGCTCTCTAGGGCCAATAAGGACTTGGCCCTTATCTCAGGCCAATCACCTTCACTGATCTGTCGTGGAAAGCTACATGAATTTCTGAAGATTGAGTCAGCTCTCCCCAGCTAAAGAGAAGGGGGACAAGGCGCGTCTATGGAGCCCAGGCACCTGCGAGCAATGTTTACAAAACTGATAATTTATGTTCAAGCCTGTCTCCTCTAAGATAGGAGTAGGGACATTTGACTCTGCCTGGTATGGGGAAGGCCGCTGCTGAGAGGGAAAGAGAGGGAATGAGAGGGAAAGAGAGGGGATGAGAGGGGGAAGTTGAGTGGGAGAAGCCAAGGTATCCACGACCACCCTACCCTCAGGTCAACCTCTTGACCCTGACAAATGGGCGACAGGGGGGGGGGAAGAGTAGGAGACGAATGACGGCCAAGGGGAGGGGAGAAGGAAGGAGGGGAGAGGGAGAAGGAAAGGAGGGGAGAAGGGGAGGGAAAAGAGGGGAGAAGGGAGAACCAATGATCTGAGCCCCAGATCATTACAACTCCCCCTCCTCGGAAATTAAGAAATTTGTGTGTAAAGCTAGTTACACACACTTTTCTTATCCAGAAATCCTGCCCTACCCTAACCATTAACTCCAAAAACAACATTTATAACCCAACACTGTATGAAACCAATGCCTCAAAACAAAAGAAATTATCTAATCCTAACTAATTCCATACAATACTCCAACAACAATAATGGCACACCCAAAAGGTGTGCCCCAGCATGTATTTATACCTATCAACACAACAGTAATAATACATAAAACATAAGGACAGAGACCGTCCCTATTATCCTGGCTGTCCAACTTGGATGCAGCCCCGTACCCTTCCAACTACCTGGAAGACAAAATATCCTATACCTGTCTTGATATAGTAACAAATAACTGGAGAAATCCCACCCTAACAATTACTAACCAGCTAAAATCAGCTGATAGCCTTCAGCTAACCCAGTATTCCACCCGGAATAAAGATCAAACACATCACACAAAACATTAAATAAAAAAAAATCAATGTCATTAAAAAAAATTAACAAAATTATAAAATTATATCAACATAGAAGAACACTACCTCTCAGGGACCTAGTGTTCCACTCCACACCTGTGGCAACTGTCCACCACAGCGCATCCCAATCTTAAAATCTAAAGAAAATACACAAAAATAGTTTTTATTATTAAAAAAATTCAATGTCCACAGACATGTCCCTTAACCAACAACAACACACTGGATGTAAGTTCCTCAACTCCTAATATCCCAGAGTTCATATTCAAGTCCACAACAACAGCGGGTGAACACATTTGTCAGACTGTGTACCACACCCTTATTGTTCAGTAAACCACAAAAAAAAATTAAAAAAAAATATATGTATAACTATCAGTATCTAGGATCTAGAAAAATCTAGATAAAGTTCCCCACTGATCAACGTTTCTAGAGACTCTACTAGCTGGTTCTCAAACCCGTTCACTCATACAACTTATCTAGAGACAGGGTCATTTTCTAATGTTCACTTTCTAGATTTATTTCTCTATTTCACTAGTACTAGTTTTCATCCTTTAATACTGTTCCAGAGAACTTTCCGAAGGTGTATAGGTGCTTACTATCAGATGGAAAATTAAAAGTTGAACTGTTCCGAGTTACCACAGTTTACTATATTAATAGCGTTTATTTTCATATGAAAACTTTTCTATAAATATTTTCTCTCGTTCGTTCCTGTTGACATTTCGTTGCTGTAGATTCCGGCGACTACCTCATGTTGCTTGAAGATCCTGGTCGTCTGGAAGTTCCATTTCCGGCCTCGGCCAACTACGGACAGTACAGGGGGTCTCGTACTACCCGCACCTGACTTGAGTGACAGCTGACAGCTGGCGGCTGTCAGCTCAGGTAGACCCCGCTAACAGGAACCCGGGTTCACCTCTTCTTATCGCTCCCCAAACAGTCTTGATGGATTATTGTTAACCATGGCTGCCACAGTAGAGCACAGCTTCGACGTGTCACGATATCTCGCGTTGGTAGTGAGGTTCGAGTGGCGTTGAAGAGGATGGCATGGTGACAGGACAGGTGGGCCCTGCCTCAGCTCCTGGGCGACGTCATCTACCGGCGTTTACTTGTTAACCCGGTACTACTGGGCCGGTACACCTTTCCGTGCAACCCCTCGTGCAGCTGAATTTGGGCCGAGGTACAGGATTGTACCTCATCTGGCGATTCCGCAAGCACTCTGTAGGGGTAGTGCTGTTCGTACCTGAGACCACCGCGTTGCATCTTGGTTTCCACAGACGACGCAACCGCAGGTTTTGATAGAGCTGACAAGTCCTTGCAATTAGCGTTCTTCTTCGTAGACCACTCGTCTTCCACTTCCGGTTTTCCCGCAGTCAAGACTACGCGGCTGGTGGGCTTGGTTGGTGACCTTGAGACAGCTAGCCCACGGTTGTGATGGTGACTGGACTCTGCTCCGTGAAGACAGCCTGGCTGGACTGGGACAACCTCGTTAGTGACGTGAGGTGTCGGCCGGGTGACTATACGCCAGTCACCCCTTCCGGATAACCAATTGACGAGTTACCGGGTACAAGGGGGAGGACTTTATGTAACGTGCCTCAGACCCCGATCTTATCAGCCAGGTGGGTCATCCCCAGACCTGCTGATCTCGATCCTTGGTTCACGTGTGACTGGGAGGCTGGAACTGGTGTACCATCAGACCTGAGAAAGACAGACAACAACAAATGGCGGAAGCATGGATATTACCCTGAGGTATAGGTAGTTGGAAACCCCAGAGCAAGGCAAGTATGCTACCTGAGCCATGTACATCAGTAAATACACACCAGTGCCTCTATAGGATAATTAATATGAAATTACTAAACCTGACTAGGGGAGATCATTAACAATTTACTGTACAGCTCGCGACCTTGTTACCATGGGGTGACAAGATTGAACTTGACTACTGATGAGATCTGACAGAAGGTCATCCTCATCATCTGACTCAGCACTTGGATCATTAGACAGGTCAGGAATTAGACTTGCTGAAGGCAGCTCTAGTTCCTCCCTCGCGTGATAAGGTTTTAACTTATTAATGTGAATCGTTCTCTCAACTTGGTCTTCAAAAATACCTTTAATAACAAAATTAACCGGACCTTTTCTTTCAATTACCCGGTAAGGGCCCCGCCATCTAGGTGCAAGTTTCCTACTCTGATTGGCAGGAGCCGCCTCATTAACTCTCAACACAAGACTCCCAACTTTCAACTCAAGAGGTCGTACCTTCTTGTCATAATGCTGAGCATAGCGGTCTCGTGTTGTCTTGGAAGCCCTAGCTGCAATTCTCCATGCATTTTTCATCTTATTTAAAACTTCTGATGGGTAATCTTCCCCATATACAATATTATGTCTGTTAAGCAGACCTGACGGGAAATTACATGAATGCCCTGTGAACAGCAAAAGGGGTTGGGTGTTAATGGACTGGTGGATGGCAGTGTTCAGAGCCAACTGGACATAGGGGAGTTGTTCGTCCCACGAATTGGCATCATGCTCTGCAAGAATTGCAAGCATATCTTTAACTGACCGGTTCGTCCGTTCCGTCATGCCGTTAGCCTGAGGGTGATAAGCCGTCGTGAATGCTGAAGTGGTTTCTATAATTTTACATACTTCTCTAAAAATATTCCCATTAAATTCCTGACCTCGGTCAGAAACTAACACTTTAGGGGGACCGAATACAGTGACGAACCTATCTAAGAACGCCTTTGCAACAGTTCGTGAATCCTTCTGAGGCAATGCAATCAGTGTGGTGTACCTGGACAGGTGGTCTACCAACACCAATACATAACGGTTTCCTGAATGACTATGATGCAGATCAATCAGATCAGCCCCCACCCGATCTAAAGGTTCCAAAATTTCTGGGAATTCTTGCAATGGAGCTTGTACCTTAAGGGTACCTTTCCTCCTTTGACAATGACCACAGGACTTAACGAAGTTAATGACCTCTGTTAACATACCGGGGAAGAAAAAGAGTGACTTGGCTTTCATGTGAGTTTTAAAAATCCCCGGATGACCTGCAATCTTAGACGAATGTGCGAGTTTCAACGCCGACTTCTTCAACACCTCTGGGATAACCAACTGAAAAACTGCACGATCCTTCTGTCCCTTTACATAAAATAAGACCCCATCCTTCATTTCTAAATCATGAATTGCTAAATTACGTTTCTTCGACGGATATTTTCCTCCCTCCAAAAGTTCAATAATTTCCTTCCACCTTGGTTCGTTCATCTGGAATTCTCGCATTTTCTCACTGGAAATATTTTCAATGTTAAGATTTACGTTAATAGTAGCAATGTTTCTACTCAAAGTGTCTGGTACAACATGTGATGGACCAGGCTTGTAAAGTATTTGGAATGAGTGAGCAGCTAGTTCATGAGACCAACGTGACATGCGAGGGCACTTAGTTCTTTTCTTAAAAATATGAGTCAAAGCCCTGTGATCTGTATAAATGACAAAGTGACGTTGGAAAAGATACGGTTCAAAGTACCTGACACTTTCTACCACAGCCAAAGCTTCCCTATCCGTTGCAGAATAGCGGACCTCCGGACCCTTAACCTTCCTGCTGAAATATGCAACTGGGTGAGGAAGATTGTCATTATCACGTTGCATTAAGCACCCACCAAGAGCTATGCCACTGGCGTCAGTGTGTACTTCCCACTCCTTATCAAAATCCGGTACTGCCAAGACTGGGGTGGTAATGAGTTGACTTTTTAATTTTGCATAAGCGTTATCATGCTCAAGTTTCCAAACGAATTTAACATTTTTCTTAGTGAGCTCAGTTAACGGTGCTGTTGTACCTGCAAAACCCTCAATGTGGCGACGGAAATATCCGGCTGCCCCCAGAAACCTTCGAACATCCTTTGCTGTCTTAGGTGTAGGCATGTCAGCAATGGCACGACAGGAGTCGGGGTCAGGTCGGATACCGTCTGTGCTCACCTGGAATCCCAGAAACTTAAACTTCTGAGATGCCAGAGTGCACTTACTCACTTTAAGTTTGAACCCCGCCTTATCTAACAGTGCCAACGTCTCAGTCAAATCTCGTAAGTGCTCATCAAACGTCCGGGAGTAGATAACCACATCATCCAGGTACGCTAACGAGTGCCTCCCCAAGACTGGACTGAGGATATAATTAATTGCCCTCTGAAATGATGAAGGCGCTGTCTTTAACCCGAAAGGCATCCGCTTGAATTGATAAGTATGAACCCCATCAGAGAAGGCGGTCTTTTCTCGATCTTTCTCAGCAACTGGGATGGCCCAATACGCAGATTTCGCATCCAGAGTGGAAAAGTATTTGGCTGCTCCAAACTGATCTATTATTTCTTGTATCCGTGGCAAAGGATACACATCACCTTTAGTAATTTCGTTGATCTTTCGGTAGTCAACACAAAACCTATAACTACCATCCGGTTTACGTACCAACACTACTGGCGACAACCATGGTGATGTACTAGGCTCTATCACATCCTGTCTCAACATCCTCTGACACTCATCCCTAATTACTTCCTTCGCCCGTTCCGGAAGCCTCCATTGACGGGTGTAAATAGGAGGATGGTCACCTGTAGGAATAACATGCTCGATCCTATCCAGAAGCCCGATCTGATCGTCTTCTGTTGCAAACAGTCTAGGGAATTTACGTAAAATCCCTCTCAAAAGTTTCCTATCTGACTGTTGCACATGTTGCAAATCCAGAGCCGAGATTAACTTATCAACTTCCTGAGTATAACTACTTTTCCCTGTCTCGGTCTTGTGTTTTCCCTGTGTACTACTTTCTGTCACATTAAGTGCACTACATTGTGCTGTGGTGGCTGGCATCTCCTCCTGGCTTTGATACTGAAAAATTCCTGTATTTTCTACAAGTGTAGCCTGAGTCACCCTATCACCTGCCCTGAAACGATAGGTTTTGTGCGAGAGATTGACAACTGGAATAAGGGCACCTTTATCAAGCACTGTGATCAAGTGATGAGGGATCAACAACCTGTCACATCTCCCAGCCACCTGAAGAGTGGTACCTGGTGTAATGTGACGTCCCACTGATACTTTAATGAATTTAACTGAATGTGGTGGGCAACACTGTTTCACCAAGGCATGTAACCCACATCATTTCTTATCTGTGTCTGGAAGAGACTTAAACAACAACTTAGGGTAGTGACAATTGTACTTCTGTTTCTTACTAATGGAAGCAATTACTGGAGGATGATCTACCATTTTAATGGGATAAACTACCTGGCCCAACTTCAATCTGCACTTCCTTGCTCCCTCTTGAGCCGACAAAGAAAAGTTAACTCGTCCCAGAAAATCCATTCCCAACAAAATCTGACCAGGGAATGCAAGATTTTCGACAATCGTGCAATTGTGTGGGTAAGCTTCTCCCTTACCCACTTCAAAATTGAGAGTGGCCTGGCCCAAGATATTAATATGTTGACCATTCACTGCTGTTAAATGCTTCTCACAACGCTTAAGGCGTCTCTCTTTAAGTGTGCTGAAGGCTGACTTTTTAATGAGAGTTGCTTGACTTCCGGTGTCCACAAAAACTGTCAATCTCACTCCTTCAACCGTCATCTCAAACGTAGGTCTGCCACCACCCGAGGCGGGATTCTCTCATGATTCTGTTCTCCCCTTCCGGCATCTCGCTTTTACATGGCCTCTTTTCCCACAATTAAAACAAGTACGCGAGTCCCACCAGTCATTACGTGGGGGTTGTTGCGTGCGACCACTGCCCACCGCTTTCGTCTGGGGGGGTCCTGACCTATTGCCCCCTTGTCCGCTCTCTACCTTCCTGCTCACCGCATTGACATATGGCGACGTCCGCGCCTCCTCCGCATCCAAGTCCTCATCTATATGGTCTTCGGAGAATTGTACGAGTTCCCTAAAATTCAGGGAAGCCGTGTCCGTAGCGAGGTATGGACCGATATGAGCGGGCAAGGCCTTACAAAATAGCTGCTTTGCAAACCGTTCCTCCTGCTGCGCATCGTAACCCAACTCCTGAGTGAGATCGCCTATCCTGGTCCTAAGGAAGGCACCAAAATCTTTTAATTGAGTACCTTTATCCCTCTGCAATGACGTTAAGTAGCGACGAGCCTCCTCTTTAGTAATTTTCGCCTTAAATCGATCCTTGATGGCCTGCATAAATTGTGGCCACGTCACCAAATGCCTGAATTCCTCAGACTTCCTCAGGGGCCCGTCGCGACCCACACATGCCCCAGTGGCCAGATTAATTTTAGTTTCATCATCAGGAGCCGCGGCTAACACAGAATCCATCTCCCACAACCAATTTTCCACACAACGGTTGCGTTCCACTTTATTCGATGGGAGTTCAGCACAATTTAACCTTGGCAAGGACAACTTCGGGAGTGACGCCACAAGTCCCGGTCTATAGGATGGAGTACTGGGAGTGTAAGGGGGTGCCTGACCAGGGGGGGAAGGAACTATGAGGGGTTGGGTGTAGGATGGGGATAGGGGTTGGGAGTGGGGTGAGGAGGGATTCCCCAGTGACCAAGGGGCTACCCCAGGTGAGTAACTATTTGAGGCACTACTCTGATAAGGTGGTTGTTGACCCTGTTGTTGATTGTGTGAGGGTTGTGAACCGTTCTGTCCTTGTAGTAACTGTAGCAGCATCTGTAGTACCTGTGGTTGTTGTTGTGCAACCTGGTGTACTTGTTGTTGTTGTTGTGCTACCTGATGTACCTGTTGTTGTGGTGCAAACTGTTGTGCCTGTTGTACCTGATGTTGTTGAGCAACCTGTTGTGCCTGTTGTTGTTGTGCAACCTGTTGTACCTGTTGTTGTTGTGCAACCTGTTGTACCTGTTGTTGTGCAACCTGTTGTTGTTGTGCAACCTGTTGTACCTGTTGTTGTTGTGCAACCTGTTGTGCCTGTTGTTGTTGTGCAACCTGTTGTGCCTGTTGTTGTTGTGCAACCTGTTGTGCCTGTTGTTGTTGTGCAACCTGTTGTGCCTGTTGTTGTTGTGCAACCTGTTGTGCCTGTTGTTGTTGTGCAACCTGTTGTGCCTGTTGTTGTTGTGCAACCTGTTGTGCCTGTTGTTGTTGTGCAACCTGTTGTACCTGTTGTTGTTGTGCAACCTGTTGTGCCTGTGTTGTAATCCACAAGTTAGTAGAATTATTAGCTAGAGGATCATTACTACAACACTTAACGAATGATGATTGAAAGTACATGTAAGTAGACAGACTATGGATCACATATCTAAGAAAGGTCAATGGATTAAGACCGAAGCTGTTTAGCCAAATTAATAATTCCTGGAAAGAGGAATTATTCGTCGTCAGGCTTCTAGGATCAAGGTTACCGCTCTAGGGATAAGGTTAATCGGATTATACCTTCCTTGAGAGGAGTGGTGAAATGTTTGAGGCCATGGTTGGCTAGAGGCAGTCTGGTTGTGGAAGTGGAACTAGCAAGTCCTCCGAGGTCTCCGCTTGTGGCAGCAGCGAAGTGTAGCAGACAGCTATGCGAGAGCCTGTTGTGATCTTAGTGACCAAGTTAAGTCTGCAGTATGTGAGTATTGAATGTAAGACTAACCGGGTGTGGAGCGTTGTAGTAATCATTCCGTATTAGGGACTTAGGCGGAAGTTACGAGTGTGTGTGGTGATCGCGGAGGTCAAGTGGTCTATGGGTATTGGAAGTGTATTGACCTAATAGAGTATGTTAATATATTATTATTTGTCAGAGTCTATTCTTGGTAATTAAATGACAAAACACGACGGCCTTTAAAGACCTTCCATCTGTGCCCTAATTGTGTTCCTGGTTTAGTTGGTGAGGGAATGTTAGGGAATTGGTAGACGTCGGGTTGTGGTGAGAATGGTGGTTACTAGACGGAGGAAAGAAGGGTCAGGTGAGACCAGGTCAGAGGAGTTAGTTAATTAAAGGGACTAGGCCATTGTGGGGCACATGTGGGGTTTATTTCTTTCTTTCCAGATTCCCGCAACGAGAGACGGCTAAGAGGCAAGTCTGGACCACTGAAGCATCGGGATCCAAAACAAGTGCAGTGTTCGTAGTGCGGATTATACAGTGTTCGTAGTGCGGAGTATACAGAGTGGCGAGGTAAACTAGCGCGGGTGAATGTGGGCCGGCGTGGGCCATGTGCGGGCCAGCGTGGGCCATGTGCGGGCCAAGCGAGCCGCACCTTGGAGCTTGTTTTATATCGTTGGTAAGGCGGAAATAGTGAGAAACCGTTGCTAAGGTGAAATTAATCGTGTAAACTACGTAATTTAAAGTTAATTAAATTTCATGTAACGTGTAAATCGAATATTTTAAGGATAATGAAATATTACCTAAAGTACTGTGCGAGTTCCGGCGTTGTCAGGTGTAGATACAGAAAATAGGCGCAGTGAATTATGGACGCCTTGGCATAGCGAGCGATGCGTAATTTGACGTCTGGGGTTCGCCGTCTACTGTACCCTGGAGAGGGCCATGGAGATTTTTTTGTGGGTGCAGGTAGCATTATGGAGAGTGTTACCGTGGGACACGGGGAGCGTGTCCCGTTGGTGGGGGTGTGTGGCGCCGGGTGTAGTGCATGGTTGTGTATTGGCGTTTGTACGCCGGGGTGTGTAGTGTAATGCATGTGGTGTGTAGTGTAATGCATGTGTAGTGGCTTATTAGACGCCAGCGTAATGCATAGTATTTACTGTAGTGAAATGTGCATGTTTTCACTGTGGATATCATGGATGTAGTATAGTGCATGACATTGTTGGCATTGTAGCGCCAAGGTGTAGCATGTGTAGCATAACTGGTTGTTGTAACACCGGGTGTATTGTAGACATTAGCGTTGAAGTATGTTAACGCAGGTGGTAGTGTGTGGCGGGTGGCCACTACACAAGAAATTATGCCTGACGAGTGTTGGTCAGGTAATTAACGGATTACGAGAGAAAAGGGAGTGTGTGTGTCGTCTGGTTACTTATTGGTGGTGTTATTGGTGGTGACGTCTCGTGGTGTTTTGATGCGTTCTGGCGCAAGGCTTATGCCTGTGGTGGTAATGGTGGTGGGGGACGCCGTGTGTGTTGTGTTGAGGGCGTTGGGGACGCCGTGTGTTGTGTTGAGGGCGTTGGGGACGCCGGGTGTTGTGTTGAGGGCGTTGGGGACGCCGTGTGTTGTGTTGAGGGCGTTGGGGACGCCATTGGGTGTTGTAGTGTAGTGGCGTTTGGATGCCTGGTATGGAGTGTGGTGTTGTGGAGTATATGGTGGCGCAGGGGCGCCAGGTAGTGGTCGGTAAGGTGAGTATTGGCGTAGCAAGGTCGGTGCGTTAGGACGCAGGAAGTGGTTGTAGGGGTGTGTGGCGTTATATTGAGGTCATCAGTGGTTGGGATGACCAGTGGTAATGGTGTGTCGGAGTGGGTAAGTCTTATGGATAAGATGAAATTTGGATAATTGCAGGAGTTGGTGGCTGCAGTAGGCGAGTCAAGTCGATATCTCTAGCAAGACTCATAAAAGACTAATAAAAATTCATTATTTTCATTAAAATTTTCATTAATTACGTCGGAGTGGGTAAGTCTTATGGATAAGATTATAAGGTAGAATTTCAAATTTCAGGTGTTGGTGGTTGCAGTGGACGAGCCAAGTAGATATACTAATCTCTCATTAATTAAGTTGTTACAGGAATCTCGCTAGAGGCGAGCCAGTGGCAGTATGATGCTTTAGTGACATTAGTTGTGAAATGATTTTAATGAGGTATTTATTGTGATAATGTATGTGTATGTATATACTGTATATTACCTCATCGGCACCATTACTGAGTGTTAGGTGTGAGAAGGTCCCCCGGGATCATGTCACAGAGCTTCAGGTAGAGTAGAAGGGAAGCTATGAGGCTACACTCAGTTATTCTAGAAAAAAGGGGGGTGGAAGTGAAGCCAACGTGACGTTATAGGCGAAATTCGCCCCCTGACATCAAAGCAGGGATAAGGGCCAGCTGCAATGGTTTTGCAGCTGCGCTCAGGCTATATACGGGGAGAGAGTAAGGAGCCGAGGGGGTTATGTAATAATGGGATCGAGCCAGGGGGCTCCGAGGGAATATTTTGCAGGTACAGCGGTCGGGAAGGTGTGAATACAGGTGGACACACTCTGGGCGGATGGGCCTAGACCAGAGAGCTGTGAGGGATCTACAGCGTTCTGGGATTGGTGCCCTGGAACGAGACGTCAGCACAGACCCAAGGGAACATGACCCTGGGGTAGGAATCTCCGTTGCTCTGGAGGCCAGGATCACGTTACCTCAGAGCAACGATGGGACATTGACAACATTCACCAGGCTGGACAGCCTGGGTTTTGTCTGGGTCATGGAGGATCTATGACCTAGCAACCATGGGACACGAAGACAAGAGAAGTGATGCTGCCAATTGTGGAGGAGGCCAGTGCAACATTGTGTGATCATTGTAAGCCCTTATGTTAACAGAACAGGGCAAGATGTTAAATTATTAACTTGTTACTAAGGATGAAGAACCTTAGATATATATGTGTTGTGTATATATTAATGACTAGTGTCATTTCTGTTTAAGTGCCAGCATTCTGGTCCATGTAATTTTATGGTTATGTTTGTATGTAATTATATGTCAGCAGTTTAGGTATATGTGCATTGTTGGAGATGGGAAAAATTATTTCAGACTATTTTACCTGTGCTATGATGTGAATATAATGTATATGTTGGAGAAGTGTTGTGAGTCATGTCGGGGAAAATTTTAATTTATTTCATTGTGTGTATGATGAACTTATTGGATGATTTTTTAGTTGTACACATATGGTGGGTGCATCCTCCAGGTCCTTGCACTAATGGAACCATTGCAATGATGCATATGGGGACATATGCGTGTTTAAGGAGGGGAGTGGTGTTGTAATCCACAAGTTAGTAGGAATTATTAGCTAGAGGATCATTACTACAACACTTAACGAATGATGATTGAAAGTACATGTAAGTAGACAGACTATGGATCACATATCTAAGAAAGGTCAATGGATTAAGACCGAAGCTGTTTAGCCAAATTAATAATTCCTGGAAAGAGGAATTATTCGTCGTCAGGCTTCTAGGATCAAGGTTACCGCTCTAGGGATAAGGTTAATCGGATTATACCTTCCTTGAGAGGAGTGGTGAAATGTTTGAGGCCATGGTTGGCTAGAGGCAGTCTGGTTGTGGAAGTGGAACTAGCAAGTCCTCCGAGGTCTCCGTTTGTGGCAGCAGCGAAGGGTAGCAGACAGCTATGCGAGAGCCTGTTGTGATCTTAGTGACCAAGTTAAGTCTGCAGTATGTGAGTATTGAATGTAAGACTAACCGGGTGTGGAGCGTTGTAGTAATCATTCCGTATTAGGGACTTAGGCGGAAGTTACGAGTGTGTGTGGTGATCGCGGAGGTCAAGTGGTCTATGGGTATTGGAAGTGTATTGACCTAATAGAGTATGTTAATATATTATTATTTGTCAGAGTCTATTCTTGGTAATTAAATGACAAAACACGACGGCCTTTAAATACCTTCTATATGTTCACTCATTGTGTTCCAGTACAAACCTAGTGGTACGCCTCAAGGGTCTGGTGTGTGTAGGAGTACACGGTGGTAGTAACGGTTGCTGAGGCAAGGTGTTATGTGTTGTGTATTCGCTGTGTTCGGAATGAACCGGGGTTCAGCGTCACGACACCTGTTGTTGTTGTGCAACCTGTTGTGCCTGTTGTTGTTGTGCAACCTGTTGTGCCTGTTGTTGTTGTGCCTGTTGTTGTTGTGCAACCTGTTGTGCCTGTTGTTGTTGTGCAACCTGTTGTTGTTGTGCAACCTGTTGTTGTTGTGCAACCTGTTGTTGTTGTGCAACCTGTTGTTGTTGTGCAACCTGTTGTTGTTGTGCAACCTGTTGTACCTGTTGTTGTTGTGCAACCTGTTGTACCTGTTGTTGTTGTGCAACCTGTTGTACCTGGTGTTGTTGTGATCCGTTTTGCCCCTGCAGTAACTGTAGTAGCATCTGTATGGCTTCTTGTTGTGCGTCAAGTTGTACCTGTTGTAATTGTTGGGGTTGTGGTGGTGGTGTGTGTACGCTCGTAAGCCCAGGGATCGTCAGGCCTTGAGAACCCGCAATGGCATCATCCCCGGGAACTCCTTGTACAACTGGGGTGGATGTTCTAATAGTGGGGTCCACACCCCCATCACTTCCTATCGCCTCACCAATCATCGTGATGTCCGATGAGCCAGAGCCCCCCAATGAAATCCTGCTTTCGTCCAGGGCTGCCGCCCCTTGGGCACCCGGATCCGTTACACCCCCCGTGGGGTTCGCTTGGGGTCCCTCCGCAAGGGCTAACGTCTGTACTGCCCTCACCAGGTGAGGGTCTGTCGATGGTGCTCCCCCGGTAGCCTCGTCGTCTACCATACCTTTACTCCTGAGCTTCATGTGCTTATCACACGACATATTCTCGCTAAACCTCGCAACCTAACCCTACCTGGGGAAAACAGGCAAAGTTCTGATCCCGCCAAGCGATTGCGGTGAAATTTTAACACAACCCCGATCTCAACAACTAATCACTCGCTCAATAATCTCTAACCTTTTATGTTAAACCTCTTGAACATCTAGACCGGAACTACCCTTCATTCACGTTGGTCACCGCGTTCCACAGCCCCAGTGAAAACCATAAATTACCGAAGCTTGTTGACAGACGATGACAGCTGTCGGTGTCAGTGTCTCACTGACTAGGCTACACCAATGAATGAATTCTTTAGTCCTATTATCCTCTTCTCTCAGTCGTCAAATTTATATACGGACACATGGAATTACGCAACCGGCATCGACTACTAATCATCACTTGTGGAACAAACACTGTATACGATGTTGAACAAACTATATATGCGCACTTATAATCTACATAAAAAGGTTACGTTAATTGTCAATCGATCAAACTACTAGAATAAACTTGAAAAAAATGTAATTAATTTCCACTATATTTATTAGACACTCGAAGTGGACTGGTAACGCAAATATAAAAATAATTATAGTACGACTTTGTCTGTAAATGCAAATCCAATATAAATCTTAGAAAATTGATAATTCCCGAATTCTTTAACAAAATATACTGAAATTATACAAGTAATATTTACGCGAAAGGGACTACACTGAATTTACTGTAAATAATTTAGTTTCCACTCTGTTTTTATTTATCGAAAATAATCAGTCTAGTTCACCAACGCACAATAAATACAACACTTTACGTTAACTGAATTTCCTAAATTTTTCTTGAAAATCTTAGGCGCACTATGAATGAATGACGTTATCGTTAATTTAACACTGGCGCGATGTTAATATCTTCAACAATTATTTTTAATTCCGTAATGCCCGACGCTAACAACGGCGCTCGGATATAATTATAAGTATTATTAGTTAAACCAAATTAATGTTAAATTAATTATTTACGTTACTGTATGAACTCGATGTTTACATAGCATACACTTGTTCACCGCCGGTCGCGTTGTAGAATACTGAGAAATATATACTGATAGCTGCGACGCTCACGGCTACAGAGTCGCGCTGAACCTTAAATAAAAATTAGTAATTAATTTCCCAAAATTATAATTTAAATACTGGCGCGTAGTTGACTTGTGACTTTAACGGAGTATAACACTCGCTAACCACTTGGACACGTTGGTAAGTATACAAAAATTGAAAGTGCGCTCACTGTCACGAAGCCTAATCCTCAGAAAGTTGTCTCCGCACTAATTCTTAATTAACCAAGTATTTCTTTTCTCAAAATTATAAATTAAATACCGACGTGTAGTTCGCTTATCACTTGAACTAAATATACTACTCGCGAGACACTTAGACACTTGGTTGAGCGCAAACAATTACTGGGCGCTGTCACACTGGGCGCTGAGTAAAACCGCTAGAAAATTCAGAGTCCCAACGCTAATTCGCTTAAATGACCAAAGTTCGACTTTTGGTCTCTCAAAGTTCGCACTCGGATCACTTTAATCGCACACTTGAATTACCACTGACGACCCGATGATCGTATGGCCAGGCACAAAACTAGAATTTATTCCGAAATTGAGATTTTCCAAGCGACTCTGAAAAATGTCATCACAAAAATTTTCCACGATTTCACTGATTTCAGTTCTTTCACTGACTTCACTTTATACACCGCACTTCACCTGAACACAGTAAACCACTCACCTTTTAGTAATTCTCTCAAAGAATTAATACTGCACAATACGAACAAAAATCCAGACTTAAACATGTAAAACAAATACTTAGAAAGATAATAACACATATGAGAATTTGGTAACCAAGGGGGAACACTTAACTACCGAAGGGATACTTAACCTGAAAGGGAACTTAATATACAGGGAACTTAATTTAGTACTTAAGGAATTCTCGATTTAACCTATAACCGTCCCGTCCCGGCCCGCCCTGTCGCTCCTCCAAGCCTAGGTAACCACATCCACCTAGATGCCGACAGTACCAAATAATCCTGTCCTTCGCGGTCAACGGTTAGACTAGATAGCGGAACAACCGACGGATCTAACTGTCCGACACCACCGTTATTCCGTTGCTAGAGAATCTACTAGGCCATCCCTCGGTGAACTCTTGGTACCTTCATGGCTGTACCGTAAAAATCTAGCGATTGGGTCGCCTACCACGCCCTCAGGGATAATAATTAGCGTCCTAATACTTCCCCGCCCCGACAATTCGACACCTAGAATTGTTGCTGCGAAAACCACCACGCAGCACCCTTGTCCGTAGTTGCAGAGGGTCGAGAAAAATAATACCCTGTCCAACTACCCAAGGCGGCCTCCACACTTAACTGCCTGCTAGCGCATACACTTAAGTGACTAATTAAACTTACCAGCCCCGCACGACCCTAGAATCGCCTACTCTATGCGAATCGCACCACATAGGATTACCGTCGACTCTATCTCATGGGCCCCGGCTGCACCCTCACCACATAGCATAACCGAACGGACAGGCGCGTGAGGCTTCAATAATCGTCAAGAAATTATTGAAACACCGCTGCTACCATTGTAATGACCGCTTACCCTGTCGTAATAACCGCGGCCTCTCTTGTAATAACCCGATGTTCGGTCGACTGTTGGCAGCCGTGGAGTGAGGACGTTTCTCGACCCTCCGTGGCTGTTGGAGTTGTTTGCTGTTTTGGTCGCCAGGTGGTGTGGGCGTCATTGCCCTACCAGTTTTGTTGCCTGCCTGGCTGCGTTGACGTGGCAGTTCTGACATGGGGGGCCATCTTCCTCCTGTTCAGCGTGTGAACTCCGTGGGCCTGGAGTTCACTTGTAAGGCTGATTATCCGACCATCGAGATGGTGATGTGTGACATGCTTCGTGTCCCGGTGGAAGCTGTTTACGGTGTGGAGCTAGTTTCGGCCCATCGGGTTGTTATTAAGTTCGTGGGGGAGGACGAGTACCGGGACTTCCTCCGTCGGTACGGGGGGCGTACGTTGCCGTTGCCAGACGATGCCGGCTCTGTGGCGATTTCGGACCGCAGTGGTGCCCTGACTTATGTCAGTATCCATGGTGCGCCCCTGGAATTCCCTGATGACCTCCTCCGGCGTTACTTCGGGGGGTTTGGTACTGTTGTCAGCATGCGGGTGAACACGCTCTCCTCGGGGCGGTATGCTGGGAGGCGTACAAACATTCGCACGTTGGGGATGCGCCTGCGGTCGGATATACCTTCTTCTGTCCGGCTTATGGGGTACTACGTCCGGGTGTATTATGCCCGGCAGCCTCGTACCTGTTTCCGGTGTGGCCTGTTGGGGCATCAGGCTGCCGGGTGCTCTGAGGCCCCTGCTGCTCCTGTCAACTTGTTCCGCGACGAGGATTTCCCGCCGCTCCCTCTGGAGGCAGTCTCCGGTAATGTTGATGAGGTGGTGCGCGTCCCGTCTGCTGCTGCTGCTTCCCCGGCGGCGCCTGCCGTTCCTCCGGTTGTTGCCGTCCCTCCTCCGGTTCTTGAGGTACCGTCGGTTGGTCTGCCTGCTCCTGTTGCTGTCCTGGCTGCTCCCGTGGGCCTTCCTGAAGCTCCCTGTGTGACGTCGCTGTCTTCTCCCTCGTCTTCTGATGCTGCGCCTGGCCCTGTGTCCGTGACTCGGGTTCCGGATGTGCTTGGTGCTGGGGTGACTGCGGAGCCTCCTGCTGTGTGTGGCCCGGTTCCCCCTGTGGTAGAGGCTGCTGCCGTCCTGGCGTCGATTCCTTCGGCTCGTGGTACCCGTGTTTCTGGGTCACTTACCGGCTCGGACGATATCCGGCCGGTGCCCAAACGTTCCCGGCGTTCGTCTTCTTCCTGGGCCGACGTTGGTGACTTCAGTGACTGTGGGGCTTCGGGTGTTGACAGTGTGGATACGGATGCGTCGATGTCTCCGCGGTTCGTGGTGGCGGAGGTCCATGTGCCTGCCGGTGCTGGTGCCTGTGTCTCGGACGTGTCTTCGGTCTTTCTCCGCCGGGGGACTCTCCACAGTGGGGGGTGGTGGCTTCCACTGCCAGGGATGGTGTGGACTCTGGTGCTGGGCGTGGCCTGGTGGTGACGTTACGGAAGGATGCGCGCCGTCCGGGTTCCCTGCTGTCGTCTGGTGGTGTGCCCGGGGCCGCGGGTACCCCTGTGGTGCGGGTGCGCGTTGGGGCCCTGGGGGACGTGTTGCCGGCGTCTGTGATGCCACCGGGTCACTGGTCGAAGATTGCCGAGTTACTGCTGTGTGACGGACCGGAGTGCTTTCGTGGGGGGCAAGTTCCCTTCCTGTGGGGGCGAGTGGCGACTTCTCGCCTCATGGGTTCTACCATCTGGGTCCCCAGTTTGCAGTTGTTTGTTGCTCCGGTTCCGGATGTTATGGCGTCCCCGGTGGATGGACGAGACCCTTGGCAATGGGTGCTCTGGGAGGCGTTCAATGTAAGATTCCCGCGGGCCAAGTTCCCGGGCAAGTATGTGCTCTGATTTCTTGTGTATTTGCTCTATGACATGCTGTGTGCCCTTCTGGCTGTTTGTTTGCCCTGTTCTGTTATGTGCTTCTGCCTCTCCCTTTGTGCGTAGCTTTGCCGTGTGGCATATTAGTTTCTAGTGCTTGGCGTCACTCGTTTCGCGTTTTGGCTTAGCATTACGCCTTTCCTGGCTTTGCGATTCACCCTTCACGGGTACGCCGGGGCGCATCCGATCCCACGATCGTCGTCGCCCCTAACTCAACAACAACAACATAACCCGATGTTCCCCAGTATTAATCCTGTTATCTTGTTATCTCTCGTGATCGTAATATACGCTCTCTGTTGTACATCTCTGTCTCTCTCCACTCAATACCCCAGCTTAACACTGTTACAGTCCAGTATGACCCCTCACTGGACTGCCACGTATGTAAGAGGAATATTAAATGAGGAAGATACACCAAGGACAAGGGTTATTAGTTAAAAAAAAAACAATAACAAAACACATTTACACTGCCACCACCTTCCCGACCAACCATACCTGAATGTGTCAATCACCGATCCCCCAGGAAGGCAAGGAATCAGTAACCATGGGACTCCGGGTAATATGAATTTCAGTAATAAATTTTGGAAAATTAGTTTGTGTAATTTACGTTACTAATTTAAATCCAAGGGCAACTTTAGTATCGATTAATTGTTAGGAGAACCTGGGGCTTCCAATACAACACCTAAAAATGACAAAGTAGCAAAATATATCAAAGGGGAGTTAAGTGAATACCACTGGACAAGCTATACAATTTATTTTATGAAACATGTAAATTAAGACAATTTGAACACATCACCTATTCTATTTTCCCTAGAGGCACAATGGATATTTACCGAGGACACAAAACTCAAGTGCTACTATACCTTAAATACCCGCACTACGGCCACGATGTTGATGGCTGCCCTCAGCCCCTAGGATACGGGCTTGCGGCCCTGTTCCTAATACACTCCCAAGACACACTAATGAAATTTAGTTTTTCCAGCTTATTGCTGGGAAGGATTACTCCTCCCACCATCTAATACAGCCCCAGGGCTCCACCCATTATTTTGGCAATGGCCAACCATTTAACACGTAGGCCTGAGGTCTGGCTCTCTAGGGCCAATAAGGACTTGGCCCTTATCTCAGGCCAATCACCTTCACTGATCTGTCGTGGAAAGCTACATGAATTTCTGAAGATTGAGTCAGCTCTCCCCAGCTAAAGAGAAGGGGGACAAGGCGCGTCTATGGAGCCCAGGCACCTGCGAGCAATGTTTACAAAACTGATAATTTATGTTCAAGCCTGTCTCCTCTAAGATAGGAGTAGGGACATTTGACTCTGCCTGGTATGGGGAAGGCCGCTGCTGAGAGGGAAAGAGAGGGAATGAGAGGGAAAGAGAGGGGATGAGAGGGGGAAGTTGAGTGGGAGAAGCCAAGGTATCCACGACCACCCTACCCTCAGGTCAACCTCTTGACCCTGACAAATGGGCGACAGGGGGGGGGGAAGAGGAGGAGACGAATGACGGCCAAGGGGAGGGGAGAAGGAAGGAGGGGAGAGGGAGAAGGAAAGGAGGGGAGAAGGGGAGGGAAAAGAGGGGAGAAGGGAGAACCAATGATCTGAGCCCCAGATCATTACAAGTTCTCCCTTCTCCCCTCCTCTCCTTCTCCTTCTCCCCTCCTTTCCTTCTCCTTCTCCCCTCCTCTCCTTCTCCTCCTCCCCTCCTTTCCTTCTCCTTCTCCCCTCCTTTCCTTCTCCCTCTCCCCTCCTTCCTTCTCCCCTCCCCTTGGCCGTCATTCGTCTCCTCTTCCTTTCCCCCCCCCCCTGTCGCCCATTTGTCAGGGTCAAGAGGTTGACCTGAGGGTGGTCTCGGATACCTTGGCTTGCCCCCCCCCCCACTCAACTCCCCACTCAGAATTTCCCTCTCCATCCCCCTCTCATCCCCTCTCACCGGCCTCTTCCCCATACCAGGCAGAGTCAAATGCCCCTACCCTTGATCTTAGAGGAGACAGACTTGAACATAATTTATCAGTTTTGTAAACATTGCTCGCAGGTGCCTGGGGCCCCATAGAGGCGCCTTGTCTCCCTTCTCTTAGCTGGGGAGAGCTGACTCAATCTTCAGGAATTCATGTAGCTTTCCACGGCAGATCAGTGAAGGTGATTGGCCTGAGATAAGGGCCAAGTCCTTATTGGCCCTAGAGAGCCAGACCTCAGGCCTACGTGTTAAATGGTTGGCCATTGCCAAAATAATGGGTAGAGCCCTGGGGCTGTATTAGATGGTGGGAGGAGTAATCCTTCCCAGCAATAAGTTGGTAAAACCAAATTTCAGTCAGTGTGTCTTGGGAGTGTATTAGGAACAGGGCCGCAAGCCCGTATCCTCGGGGCTGAGGGCAGCCATCAACATCGTGGCCGTAGTGCGGGTATTTAAGGTATAGTAGCACTTGAGTTTCGTGCCCGCAGTAAATATCCATTGTGCCTCTAGGGAAATAGAATAGGTGATGTGTTCAAATTGTCTTAATTTACATGTTTCATAAAATATATTGTATAGCTTGTCCAGTGGTATTCACTTAACTCCCCTTTGATATATTTTGCTACTTTGTCATTTTTAGGTGTTGTATTGGAAGCCCCCATGTTCTCCTACTATTAATAGATACTAAAGTTGCCCTTGGATTCAAATAAGTAACGGGAATTAAACAAACTAATTTTCCAAAATTTTATTACTGAAATTCATATTACCCGGAGTCCCATGGTTACTGATTCCTTGCCTTCCTGGGGGATCGGTGATAAGACACATTCAGGTATGGTTGGTCGGGAAGGTGGTGGCAGTGCTTTAATGGTTTTTTATTTTATAATTAGTAATAAGCGAATAACCCTTGTCCTTGGTGTATCTTCCTCATTTAATATTCCTCTTATATACGTGGCAGTCCAGTGAGGGGTCATGCTGGACTGTAACAGTGTTAAGCTGGGGTATTAAGTGAAGAGAGACAGAGAATTACAACAGAGAGCGTATAGTACGATTATGAGAGATCACAAGATAACAGGATTATTACTGGGGAACATTGGGTTATTACAATAGAGGCCGCGGTTGTTACGACGGGGTAAGCGGTCATTACAACAGAAAGGCCTGGGTCCAGGCCCAAACAGGCCCGGGTACAGGCCCAGACAGGCCCGGGTCCAGGCCCAAACAGGCCCGGGTACAGGCCCAGACAGGCCCGGGTCCAGGCGCAGAAAGGCCCGGGTTTAAGCCCAGACAGGCCCGGGTCCAGGCCCAGACAGACCCGGGTCCAGGCCCAGACAGGCCCGGGTCCAGGCGCAGAAAGTCTCGGGTTTAAGCCTAGACAGGCCCAGGTCCAGGCCCAGAAAGGCCCGGGTCAAGGCCCAGAGCACCCAAAAGTCTAAACAAGCACCCACAGGTCTGAACAAGCACCCAAAGGTCTAAACAAGCACCCACAGGTCTAACCAAGCACCCATAGGTCTGACCAAGCACCAATTGGTCTGACCAAGCACCCACAGGTCAAATCAAGCACCCAAAAGTCTGAGCAAGCACCCACAGGTCTGAACAAGCACTCACAGGTCTCAACAAGCACCCACTGGTCTAAACAAGCAACCACAGGTCTAAACGAGCACCCACAGGTCTGAACAAGCACCCACAGGTCTGAACAAGCACCAACAGGTCTGAACAAGCACCCACTGGTCTGAACAAGCACCCACAGGTCTAAACAAGCATCCACAGGTCGGACCAAGCACCCAAAGGTCTGAACGAGCACCCACAGGTCTGATCAAGCACCCACTGGTCTAAACAAGCAACCACAGGTCTGAACAAGCACCCACAGGTCTAAACAAGCACCCACAGGTCTGAACAAGCAACCACAGGTCTAAACAAGCACCAACCGGTCTGAACAAGCTCCCACATGTCTGAACAAGCAACCACAAGTCTGAACAAGCACCCAAAGGCCTAAACAAGCACACACTGGTCTAAACAAGCACCCACATGTCTAAACAAGCACCCACTGGTCTGAACAAGCACCCACAGGTCTAAACAAGCACCCACAGGTCTGACCAAGCACCCAAAGGTCTAAACAAGCACACACTGGTCTAAACAAGCACCCACAGGTTTAAACAAGCACCCACAGGTCTAAACAAGCACCCAAGGGTTTAAACACTCACTCACAGGTCTGATCAAGCACCCACAGGTCTAAACAAGCAACCACAGGTCTGATCAAGCACCCAAAGGTCTAAACGAGCACCCACAGGTCTGATCAAGCACCCACTGGTCTAAACAAGCAACCACAGGTCTGAACAAGCACCCACAGGTCTGAACAAGCACCCACTGGTCTGACCAAGCACCCACAGGTCTAAACAAGCACCCACAGGTCTGAACAAGCACCCACAGGTCTAAACAAGCACTCACAGGTCTGAACAAGCACCCACAGGTCTGACCAAGCACCCACTGGTCAAAACAAGCAACCACAAGTCTGAACAAGCTCCCACATGTCTGAACAAGCACCCACAGGTCTGAACAAGCTCCCACATGTCTGAACAAGCACCCACAGGTCTGAACAAGCACCCACAGGTCTAGAAAAGCACCCACAGGTCTGAACATGTTCCCACAGGTCTGAACAAGCACCCACAGGTCTAAACAAGCACACTCTGGTCTAAACCAGCACCCGCAGGTCTGAACAAGCACCCACAGGTCTGACCGAGCACCAACAGGTCTAAACGAGTACCTACAGGTCTAAACAAGCACCCACAGGTCTGAACAAGCACCCACAGGTCTGAGCCAGCACCCACAGGTCTGAACAAGCACCCACAGGTCTAAACAAGCACCCACAGGTCTAAACAAGCACCCACAGGTCTGAACAAGCAACCACAGGTCTAAACAAGCACCTACTGGTCTGAACAAGCTCCCACAGGTCTGAACAAGCACCCACAGGTCTAAACAAGCACACTCTGGTCTAAACCAGCACCCGCAGGTCTGAACAAGCACCCACAGGTCTGACCGAGCACCAACAGGTCTAAACGAGTACCTACAGGTCTAAACAAGCACCCACAGGTCTGAACAAGCACCCACAGGTCTGAGCCAGCACCCACAGGTCTGAACAAGCACCCACAGGTCTAAACAAGCACCCACAGGTCTAAACAAGCACCCACAGGTCTGAACAAGCAACCACAGGTCTAAACAAGCACCTTCTGGTCTGAACAAGCTCCCACAGGTCTGAACAAGCACCCACAGGTCTAAACAAGCACACTCTGGTCTAAACCAGCACCCGCAGGTCTGAACAAGCACCCACAGGTCTGACCGAGCACCAACAGGTCTAAACGAGTACCTACAGGTCTAAACAAGCACCCACAGGTCTGAACAAGCACCCACAGGTCTGAGCCAGCACCCACAGGTCTGAACAAGCACCCACAGGTCTAAACAAGCACCCACAGGTCTAAACAAGCACCCACAGGTCTGAACAAGCAACCACAGGTCTAAACAAGCACCTACTGGTCTGAACAAGCTCCCACAGGTCTGAACAAGCACCCACAGGTCTGAACAAGCACCCACAGGTCTAGAAAAGCACCCACAGGTCTGAACATGTTCCCACAGGTCTGAACAAGCACCCACAGGTCTAAACAAGCACACTCTGGTCTAAACCAGCACCCACAGGTCTGAACAAGCACCCACAGGTCTGACCGAGCACCAACAGGTCTAAACGAGTACCTACAGGTCTAAACAAGCACCCACAGGTCTGAACAAGCACCCACAGGTCTGAGCCAGCACCCACAGGTCTGAACAATCACCCACAGGTCTAAACAAGCACCCTCAGGTCTAAACAAGCACCCACAGGTCTGAACAAGCAACCACAGGTCTAAACAAGCACCTACTGGTCTGAACAAGCTCCCACAGGTCTGAACAAGCACCCACAGGTCTGAACAAGCACCAAAAGGTCTGAACAAGCACCCACAGGTCTGAACAAGTTCCCACAGGTCTGAACAAGCACCCACAGGTCTAAACGAGCACCAACAGGTCTAAACGAGCACCCACAGGTCTGATCAAGCATCCACAGGTCTAAACAAGCAACCACAAGTCTAAACAAGCACCCACAGGTCTGAACAAGCACCCACAGGTCTAAACAAGCACCCACAGGTCTGAACAAGCACCCACAGGTCTAACCAAGCACCCAAAGATTTAAACACTCACTCACAGGTCTGATCAAGCACCCACAAGTCTAAACGAGCACCCACAGGTCTGAACAAGCACCCACAGGTCTTGTAACACTGCTCTCTTGTAACACCACCCTAAAATGTACCATTATAATGGAACACCACTATAATGGAACACTAAACTATCCTGAGTTACACTTCCCCATTGGTTGCACTTGGTAACACTTATGGGCTGACATATGATGGTTACACCGGGACTACAAAGTACACTGCCAACAAGGAGATGCTAACACAGGATGAAATACGCTGCCACCATCTGCCTTTGACCATTGAAACTATATCAAGCAACGAGGCAAGAAACATTGCTTGACTTGGAGAGTACTTTCTATGACTGTCATTAATTATGTAAACGGTTGTCAGCCACTATATCCAAAAGGCTAAGAGGATTCAACAATTGACAAAGACGGGAAATTTAACGAGTTTATTGAGACCAAAATTATGTCAATCACCACTTATAAATGCTACTCTAACATTGGCAAAAAGTTAAGAAATTTGGACATGGAACAAAAACTCAGAGATCACACACATTACCTTAAGCTATCTGTCTCTCCCTGGCTGAGATGTTCTTCACAGCCCCGCTCTCGATCCCGGTGTACCGCACTCTGCCTCTCTAAGTCCCTAAAGGACCTCTATATACAACCCCCACAGGGGGAGGGGGAGATCTGCTGTTGCTACCCACCAAGAGTGTACAAACACTCAAGAAATATTTCAAAAAGCTTGTTTGACATTCACCCTACACTCTTCAAGAGAGGAGTTATTAATTACATGTGACTGACCTCTGACCTGGCCAAAAGGGGGAGATCCAGGGATGTTTGCACATAAGAATCTGGAGTCTAATTTCCTTGCATGAAATATTACATACTTGAAACTATGCTGACTAAGACTAACCCAGGAATTTTTAATCAATATATAAGATAAACCGGAGGTCATCTGGGCTGACCTCTTGGAGAAGGCTTCCCTGGGTGTGAACTCTAAGGGGGGGGAGGTCCTGGGTGTTACAGTCTGAACAAGCACCCACAGAAGCTGAACAATCACCCACAGGGCTGAACAAGCACCCACAGGTTTGAACAAGCACCCACAGGTCTGAACAAGCACCCAGAGGTTTGAACAAGCACCCACAGGTTTGAACAAGCACCCACAGGTCTGAACAAGCACCTACAGGTCTAAATAAGCACCCATTGGTCTGAACAAGCACCCAGAAGTCTAAACAAGCACCCACAGGTCTGAACAAGCACCTACAGGTCTAAATAAGCACCCATTGGTCTGAACAAGCACCCAAAAGTCTAAACAAGCACCCACAGGTCTGAACAAGCACCCAAAGGTCTAAACAAGCACCCACAGGTCTAACCAAGCACCCATAGGTCTGACCAAGCACCAATTGGTCTGACCAAGCACCCACAGGTCAAATCAAGCACCCAAAAGTCTGAGCAAGCACCCACAGGTCTGAACAAGCACTCACAGGTCTCAACAAGCACCCACTGATCTAAACAAGCAACCACAGGTCTAAACGAGCATCCACAGGTCGGACCAAGCACCCAAAGGTCTGAACCAGCACCCACAGGTCTGATCAAGCACCCACTGGTCTAAACAAGCAACCACAGGTCTGAACAAGCACCCACAGGTCTAAACAAGCACCCACAGGTCTGAACAAGCAACCACAGGTCTAAACAAGCACCTACCGGTCTGAACAAGCTCCCACATGTCTGAACAAGCAACCACAAGTCTGAACAAGCACCCAAAGGCCTAAACAAGCACACACTGGTCTAAACAAGCACCCACAGGTCTAAACAAGCACCCACTGGTCTGAACAAGCACCCACAGGTCTAAACAAGCACCCACAGGTCTGACCAACCACCCAAAGATCTAAACAAGCACACACTGGTCTAAACAAGCACCCACAGGTTTAAACAAGCACCCACAGGTCTAAACAAGCACCCAAAGGTTTAAACACTCACTCACAGGTCTGATCAAGCACCCACAGGTCTAAACAAGCAACCACAGGTCTGATCAAGCACCCAAAGGTCTAAACGAGCACCCAGAGGTCTGATCAAGCACCCACTGGTCTAAACAAGCAACCACAGGTCTGAACAAGCACCCACAGGTCTGAGCAAGCACCCACTGGTCTGACCAAGCACCCACAGGTCTAAACAAGCACCCACAGGTCTGAACAAGCACCCACAGGTCTAAACAAGCACCCACAGGTCTGACTAAGCACCCACAGGTCTGACCAAGCACCCACTGGTCAAAACAAGCAACCACAGGTCTGAACAAGCTCCCACATGTCTGAACAAGCACCCACAGGTCTGAACAAGCTCCCACATGTCTGAACAAGCACCCACAGGTCTGAACATGTTCCCACAGGTCTGAACAAGCACCCACAGGTCTAAACAAGCACAATTTAGTCTAAACCAGCACCCACAGGTCTGAACAAGCACCCACAGGTCTGACCGAGCACCAACAGGTCTAAACGAGTACCTACAGGTCTAAACAAGCACCCACAGGTCTGAACAAGCACCCACAGGTCTGAGCCAGCACCCACAGGTCTGAACAAGCACCCACAGGTCTGAACAAGCTCCCATAGGTCTGAACAAGCTCCCACAGGTCTGAACAAGCACCCACAGGTCTGAACAAGCACCAAAAGGTCTGAACAAGCACCCACAGGTCTAGAAAAGCACCCACAGGTCTGAACAAGTTCCCACAGGTCTGAACAAGCACCCACAGGTCTAAACAAGCACCCACAGGTCTGAACAAGCACCCACAGGTCTGAACAAGCACCCACAGGTCTGAACAAGCACCCACAGGTCTGAACAAGCACCCACAGGTCTGAACAAGCACCCACAGGTCTGACCGAGCACCCACAGGTCTGACCGAGCACCCACATGTCTGACCGAGCACCCACAGGTCTAGAAAAGCACCCACAGGTCTGAACAAGTTCCCACAGGTCTGAACAAGCACCCACAGGTCTAAACAAGCACCCACAGGTCTAAACAAGCACCCACAGGTCTGAACAAGCACCCACAGGTCTAAACAAGCACCTACTGGTCTGAACAAGCTCCCACAGGTCTGAACAAGCACCCACAGGTCTGAACAAGCACCAAAAGGTCTGAACAAGCACCCACAGGTCTGAACAAGTTCCCACAGGTCTGAACAAGCACCCACAGGTCTAAACGAGCACCAACAGGTCTAAACGAGCACCCACAGGTCTGATCAAGCATCCACAGGTCTGAACAAGCACCCACAGGTCTAAACAAGCACCCACAGGTCTAAACAAGCACCCACAGGTCTGAACAAGCACCCACACGTATAAATAAGCACCAGATAGGCCAGACAGGCCCGAGTCCAGGCCCAGACAGGCACGGGTCCAGGCCCAGACAGGCCCGAGTCCTGGCCCAGACAGGACCAGTCCAGGCCCAGACAGGACCAGTCCAGGCCCAGACAGGCCCGGCTCCAGGCCCAGACAGGACCGGCTCCAGGCCCAGACAGGACCGGGTCCAGACCCAGACAGGCCCGGGTCCAGGCCCAGACAGGCCCGAGTCCAGGCCCAAAAAGGCCCGGGTCCAGGCCCAGAAAGGACCGGGTCCAGGCCCAGACAGGCCTGGGTCCAGGCCCAGACAGGCCCGTGTCCAGGCCCAGACAGGCCCGTGTCCAGGCCCAGAAAGGCCCACGTCCAGGCCCAGAAAGGCCCACGTCCAGGCCCTGAAAGGCCCACGTCCAGGCCCAGACAAGCCGGGGTCCAGGCCCAGACAAGCCCGGGTCCAGGCCCAGACAGACCCGGGTCCAGGCCCAGACAGACCCGGGTCCAGGCTCAGACAGACCCGGGTCCAGGCTCAGACAGACCCGGGTCCAGGTCCTGAAAGGCCCCGGTCCAGGCCCAGAAAGTCCCGGATCCAGGCCCAGAAAGGCCCGGGGTCCAGGCCCAGAAAGGCCCTGGTCAAGGCCCAGAGCACCCACAGGTCTAAACAAGCACCCATAGGGCTGCCCATGCACCCAAAGGTTTAAACACTCACCCACAGGTCTGACCAAGCACCCACAAGTCTAAACGAGCACCCACAGGTCTGAACAAACACCCACAGGTCTGAACAAGCACCCACAGGTCTGAACAAGCACCCATAGGTCTGAACAAGCACCCACAGGTTTGAACAAGCACCCACAGGTCTGAACAAGCACCCACAGGTCTAAATAAGCCCCCATTGGTCTGAACAAGCACCCAAAGGTCTAACCAAGCACCCACAGGTCTGAACAAGCACTCATAGGTCTAAACAAGCACCCACAGGTCTAACTAAGCCCCCACAGGTCTGACCAAGCACCAATAGGTCTGACCAAGCCCCCACAGGTCTAGTCAAGCCCCCACAGGTCTGAACAAGCACCCACAGGTCTGAACAAGCACCCAGAGGTCTGAACAAGCACCCAGAGTTCTGAACAAGCCCCACAGATCTGAACAAGCACCGACTTGTCTAAACAAGCACCCACTGGTCTAAACAAGCACACACAGGTCTAAACAAGCACCCACAGGTCTGAACATCACTCACAGGTTTGAACAAGCACCCACACGTCTAAACAAGCATCCACACGTCTAAACAAGCACCCACAGGTCTGAACTAGCACTCACAGGTCTAAACAAGCACCCGCTGGTCTAAACAAGCACCCACAGGTCTGAACAAGCACCCACACGTCTAAATAAGCACCAGACAGGCCCGAGACCAGGCCCAGACAGGCCTGAGACCAAGCCCGGAAAGGCCCGGGTCCAGGCCCAGACAGACCCGGGTTCAGGCCCAGACAGGCCCGGGTCCAGGCCCAGACAGGCCCGGGTCCAGGCCCAGACAGGGCCGGGTCCAGACCCAGACAGGGCCGGGTCGAGACCTAGACAGGACCGGGTCGAGACCTAGACAGGACCGGGTCGAGACCCAGACTGGACCGGGTCGAGACCCAGACAGGACCGGGTCGAGACCCAGACAGGACCGGGTCCAGGCCCAGACAGGACCGAGTTCAGGCCCAGACAGGACTGGGTCCAGGCTCAGACAGGACCGGGTCCAGGCCCAGACAGGACCGGATCCAGGCCCAGACAGGACCGGGTCCAGACCCAGACAGGGCCGGGTCAAGACCTAGACAGGACCGGGTCGAGACCCAGACAGGACCGGGTCGAGACCCAGACAGGACCGGGTCGTTACCCAGACAGGACCGGGTCGAGACCCAGACAGGACCGGGTCCAGGACAAGACAGGACCGGGTCCAGGCCCAGACAGGACCGGGTCCAGGCCTGGGTCTCGTTAGACCTGAACTCGGGCCTGTCTGGGCCTGGACTCGGGCAGGACCTGGTTATAGATGGACACGGGCCGGGTTTCGTTAGGCCTGGACTCCGGCCTTGCTGGGCCTGGACTTGGGCTTTCTGGGCCTGGACTCGGGCAGGGCCTGGCTGTAGATGGACATGGGCATGATCTCGCAAAGGCCTGGACTCGGGCCTGTCTGGGCTTGGACTCGGGCAGGGCTTGGCTATAGCTATACACGGATTGGGTCTCGCTAGGCCTGGACTCGGAAAGGACGTGGCTATACCTAGACACGAGCCGGGTCTCGCTAGGCCTGGACTCCGGCCTTGCTGGTCCTGGACTTGGGGCTGTCTGGGCCTGGACTCGGGCAGGGCCTGGCTATAACTGGACACGGGTTGGGTATCGCTAGGCCTGGACTCGGGACTGTCTGGGCCTGGACTCGGGCAGGGCCTGGCTATAACTGGACACGGGCTGGGTATCGCTAGGCCTGGACTCGGGACTGTCTGGGCCTGGACTCGGGCAGGGCCTGGCTATAACTGCACACGGGCTGGGTATCGCTAGGCCTGGACTCGGGACTGTCTGGGCCTGGACTCGGGCAGGGCCTGGCTATAACTGCACACGGGCTGGGTCTCACTTCGCCTGGACTCCGGCCTGTCTGGGCCTGGATTCGGGCAGCGGTTGGCTATAGCTTGACACGGGCTGTTTATCGCTTGGCCTTTGACTCGGGCATTTCTGGGCCTGGACTCGGGCCTGTCTGTGCCTGGACTCGGGCCTGGACTCGGGCCTGTCTGGGCCTGGACTCGGGCCTGTCTGGGCCTGGACTCGGGCAGGGCCTGGCTATACTTGAACACGGGCTGTGTCTTGCTAGGCCTGGCTGGGCCTGGACTCGGGCCTGGAGTCGGGCAGAGCCTGGCTATTCCTGGACACGGGCCGGGCCTGGCTACGGCTGGACTCGCGCCTGTCTGGGCCTGGACTCGGGTAGGGCCTGGCTATAGCTGCACGCGGGCTGGGTCTCACTATGCGTGGTCTCGGGCCTGTCTGGGCCTGGACTTGGGCTTTCTGGGCCTGGACTCGGGCAGGGCCTGGCTGTAGATGGACATGGGCATGATCTCGCAAAGGCCTGGACTCGGGCCTGTCTGGGCTTGGACTCGGGCAGGGCTTGGCTATAGCTATACACGGATTGGGTCTCGCTAGGCCTGGACTCGGAAAGGACGTGGCTATACCTAGACACGAGCCGGGTCTCGCTAGGCCTGGACTCCGGCCTTGCTGGTCCTGGACTTGGGGCTGTCTGGGCCTGGACTCGGGCAGGGCCTGGCTATAACTGGACACGGGTTGGGTATCGCTAGGCCTGGACTCGGGACTGTCTGGGCCTGGACTCGGGCAGGGCCTGGCTATAACTGGACACGGGCTGGGTATCGCTAGGCCTGGACTCGGGACTGTCTGGGCCTGGACTCGGGCAGGGCCTGGCTATAACTGCACACGGGCTGGGTATCGCTAGGCCTGGACTCGGGCAGGGCCTGGCTATAACTGCACACGGGCTGGGTCTCACTTCGCCTGGACTCCGGCCTGTCTGGGCCTGGATTCGGGCAGCGGTTGGCTATAGCTTGACACGGGCTGTTTATCGCTTGGCCTTTGACTCGGGCATTTCTGGGCCTGGACTCGGGCCTGTCTGGGCCTGGACTCGGGTCTGGACTCGGGCCTGTCTGGGCCTGGACTCGGGCCTGTCTGGGCCTGGACTCGGGCAGGGCCTGGCTATACTTGAACACGGGCTGTGTCTTGCTAAGCCTGGCTGGGCCTGGACTCGGGCCTGGAGTCGGGCAGAGCCTGGCTATTCCTGGACACGGGCCGGGCCTGGCTACGGCTGGACTCGCGCCTGTCTGGGCCTGGACTCGGGTAGGGCCTGGCTATAGCTGCACGCGGGCTGGGTCTCACTATGCGTGGTCTCGGGCCTGTCTGGGCCTGGACTTGGGCTTTCTGGGCCTGGACTCGGGCAGGGCCTGGCTGTAGATGGACATGGGCATGATCTCGCAAAGGCCTGGACTCGGGCCTGTCTGGGCTTGAACTCGGGTAGGGCCTGACTATAGCTGGACACGGGCTTGGTCTCACTAGGCCTGGACTCGGGCTTGTCTGGGCCTGGACTCGGGCCTGTCTGGGCCTGGAGTCGGGCAGGGCCTGGCTATACCTGGACATGTGCATGTGAAACGCATCAAGCGTATCACATGCACACAGGTCACAGGTACAACACTGTGGTGTTGTGTGTTGCTGAGGAAGTCTTGGTTGTAGGGTTGATATAAAGCCATTGCTTAGTTACTGACTTTAATACTTAAACTGATACATGACTAGCTGCTTCCAAGCTGGTGGCGTCCTGTATGCGCCATTGTTTATCTCCTTACCGGCCTCTGAACTGCAGCGCATACAAACGGATGGTGCCGTTTTCTATGAACATGACATCCCTCCTTTTCTTCTAAAAGAATGAATACAGGATGTCTACCATGCTTGTAGCACAAAGCAAAGTTATTGACAAAGTAAGTTATTAACATATCAAGAGATATTGCATACATTTAACATTAATTAAGCACACAAAGAATTTAAACAACTTAATCTTTACCACAGGATTTCAATGTTAAAAATACATATGCAATGTTAAACAAAAATGAAAGAAACTGTAATACAAAGTTACAAAATATTGAATAAGAGATCTGCATTGTTCAAACAATATTAAATTTAGTTTAGCATAATAAATAAATACTTTGCATTACATAAGAAAATAATTAATCATCAAATCTCTTAGGGCGTTTAACATGACGTTTAGGACGAGAGTCCTTGAATACAAGAATATCCCTTGAAGAATTGTTTATTGAGTTATAACTCATTTTTTCTTTATCCTTTGTACGACTTTGCACTTCATCATTTTCTACACTTGTTGGAATCACTGAAATAGGCCATATTACGTGTTATTATTATGATCTCTGTTACTAGCTGTTACCATAGTTCCTTTTACACTAATCACTTTATATGGTTTTGTATCATACGGCATATCTAGCTTTCCCTCTTTTTTCTTTTTAACGAGAACAGTGTCTCCGACCTTTATGAATTGTCTCTTTGCACGTTGATCATGAGCAATTTTCATTTTGCCCTTGGCTAGTGCATCCTTCGCAGCGAGACGTTTATCCGTTACCTCGGCTGGCATGACGGTAGTGCGATCCTCATAGGACGTCCAAATAAAAGTTCACCAGACGACTTGCCCAGTGTTCCATGTGGTGTTGCACGGTAGTTCTTGAGAAAAACATACATAGCTTGTTTCCAAGATCGTCCTTCGGCACGAGCACAACGTACCGCTTTCATGAGAGGTTGCATGAATCTCTCAACTTCTCCATTTGCTTGAGGATGTAGTGGCATCACACGGCGGTATTTGAATCCAATATGCTCAGCAAAGTTGACAAAGTCTTGTCCATTGAATGGCGGTCTATTGTCCGTCTTGACAACTTCAGGAATGCCAAAGTTTGAAAAGATCTTGTCGAGTTTTGAGATGACAGCCTTTGCAGATGTGGAAGTGATGATTTCTACTTCTGGATAACGTGAGTGATCATCAATGACTACCATCAAGTACTCTCCAGTTGGTAGCGGTCCGCAGAAGTCCATCGATACTTCCGTCCATGGTGCAGCAGGTAGTGGTGAAGGTTGTTAGAGGTGTTGGTCTTGAAGTATCCACTGCAGCTTGGCAAGGGACACAGGCATCATGCATGTCCTTTGCTTGATGATCAATGCCAGGAAACCACACCTTTTCTCGTAGCAGCTGTTTGGTCCTAACAAGACCTTGGTGTCCTTGATGTGCAAGCTTCAGAGCACGTTGCTGGAGAGCAGCTGGAATGACGATACGAGTACCTCGCAGCACGGTGTCGCGTTGTTGCGTAACACTTAATTCTGTCTGGATGCGTTCAAGTGCTTTGAATGCATCTTGGTCAACTCCAGAGGGTGGGATGCGTGGAAACTTTTTCTTAGTCAAAGCATCCACTGTTGCTTGCAGAGTTGGGTCCTCTAGGGTTGCAGTACAGATTTCATCAAGAGTGAGAGCCTTATGGTCTTCATCACAGGTTACAGAGTGTACATATTCCTCGGCAACTTGAATTACATCTGGGTTGAGGTGCAGATGAACTTTGCTATCAGTAGAACAATCCATGGGTTCAAATCGATCAAAAAATTCAGCAACAATAGCATCAACATTGTTTGCAGATTCCACTGCTACAGCATTAGAAAGCTGAAATAGCCCATAGTAGTAGCAGTAGCTGAAGATCGACCACTAGACGATCGAGTCGAGTCGAGGGAGGGGGAAAGACGTACCGTGCGCGCTCCGTTAAAATCGTGACATTAACCGGGATTTCTTAGGACTACTGCCGTGGATTACTGATTACAGACATCACAAAGTGCATAGTGACCCGCTGGAAAATTGAAAACAGTCATTAACAATGGAACTTTGTGTTAAATAGAGAATAAACGGGGGACCACCTGGGAGCCAGTGCACAAGGCTTTATGTACATGCGTATAGTCGATATGAGGAAAAAATAGTGAACAGTGATTTGTGGAACAGTGAAGTGGAACGGGTATCACAACACACATATAAGTTGGAAGTGTAGGAAAATCGTGCATAGAATATTATAAACATAGAATACTAGAAATATAGAATAGTGGCAAGAGGCGGCATGAGCTAGGCTGTGTTTACACCAGCCACGAGGCCTACCCCAGGGCACGTCCCACAGTGATAAAAATACGGAAAATATATAGTGTAATATGGAAATGTGGATCTAGGAATTAGTAATAAAGTGAGTGAGTACCATTGCAAGCCGGAAATTAGGCAGAAAATTCCTTCTAAGAATACTAGCAAAGAATAAATCAGTGTTATAAATCGAGTAACTGAAAACTGGTGACATCAACCTGGGACAACAAGAGGTCACCTGTACCGACCGGGGACCAGCTTCGCTACCCTACGCTAAGTACCCGCCATAAAGTTTGAACAAAATAACATACATAATATTACAAATATACGGTATACATATAACATTATAAATATTAAATATATAAATATATACATATAATTTTATAAAGAGTTAAAAAGACTGACATCAACAAGTGATCCATACAGTGAAGCACAAATACAATACAATACATCAGACAATGGAGAGGTGTGGCGAGTGTTCGGGAGTACTGGGAAGACATAATGTAGGCGTCAAGTGTTGCATCTGTAACAAAAGATTTCACCTGGGCTGCGCAGAATTATCTCCAGGATGCACAAACAGGCAAGGAATTTACAGGGTTTGCAAAGATGACAGATTAATGTTGGAGAACATAACTAAACTGATGAAAAACATTCCCGAGTCACAGCGATTATCATTCACAGACAGGCTACCAGTGATATATGCGGACTGGGAAAAGTCAACATTGGATAACGACCAAAACTCAGGAACAGATAGTTTAGAGAACTGCAGCAGTAGTGTGGAGGAAGAGGGTATTGTGGTACAAAATAACAGCAATATTACAGAGCCAGATAATATAAACGATGAGAGCAACAGTGAGACAGAGTGCATAAATGAAGTAATTGGGACGAATTATTAAGACGGAGATGGCTCCAATAAAGAGGTAGACAAGACAGACACAGGTATAAATACCTTGAAAAACGCAAAACCTGAACATATTTGCAAATTTTACGCTAAAGGAATATGCAAATATGGGAAATTAGGAGCAAAATGCAATTTTCTGCATCCTCGAAAATGCAGGAACATGTTGGCGAGGGGTACATGCCGTTTTAGAACAGGGTGTAGATACTTCCACCCTAAATTATGTCAATTTTTAATTAGGGACAAATAATGCTACAATCTTCAGTGTCCGGAAGATGTACGTGAGAGGTACACAGCGTTATAGACGGGAAGATCAATATAACACTACTGGAAATTTTTTAGAGGAAGGCAGAAACAGAGTAGAAAATATAAGAGAGAGGAACAGTCAGATGGAACCACTACAGGATTACAGATGGGAAGGGAGATACCCACAAGACTGGAATACAAATTATCAACAAGCACACAGGTACTACACCACACAACACCCGCCCTACTACCAAAACACTCGTCCTGTCCTCGTCGAGGCCACTCGAGTGTTTGTGGTCCTCAGGTAAATTCACTGCCTAACTCCCGGGTATCTATTTACCACTTTACCCTATTAATAATGTTAGTTACAACAATTTCAAATTACTCCAATTTGGTAGTCACCCCCTATCAGTACTAACATTTCTTTGTTGATGATTGTTCACTCGCCTTGTAACTTAATTTTAACTGGAAATTCTGTCTTATCTTTAAGATTTGCTCGAAACGTTGTGTGTTATTGGTTTTTCATAAATGAACCAGTTAATCACTAAAATATGTACTGCACAATTCACTGAACCTACTTGTAAATAAATACATGAACAAATAAATTATCAAAATCCTGACTTCTCAAATTTACTTGTGAAAATATTATTTGAGTTTACCCCTAAAAAGTACACTTTCTATAGAACCTTTGTAGTATTAAGGAGTAACTTAAATAAGTTCACCTTACTTAAACGGTTGCACGATAGTAATTTCCGACTAGGAACAAAATCTCAAGTGCAGACATGTCACATGTACATTAAACTCGACAGAAATTATAAGGCCGCCCCGTTAAATCTAGCAGGAGTTTTACGACCACACTCATATGTCCAATTTTTTTTTTTTTTTTTTGAGATATATACAAGAGTTGTTACATTCTTGTAGAGCCACTAGTACGCGTAGCGTTTCGGGCAAGTCCTTAATCCTATGGTCCCTGGAATACGATCCCCTGCCGCGAAGAATCGTTTTTTCATCCAAGTACACATTTTACTGTTGCGTTAAACAGAGGCTACAGTTAAGGAATTGCGCCCAGTAAATCCTCCCCGGCCATTTAACTAACACAAGGTCACAGGCAACACCTTCCAAATCATTAAGCCACAATGTAAAACAGAAAACATTTGTTTTTCATTCTAAGACAATAAGACATCGACCTACCACAAGTGGACTACGATATCAGTGATGCTACACAATTATTTCACCAGTTTCTGTGCTGTTTCCGGGCCCAGAAAATAATATTACGTTATTTGATTATATATTGTATTGAGAGCAGCCTGTACCAATTTAATCATCTACACTTAGATATTGAGAGTAGACGACGCTCTTGTCATCACCCACACATCATCTTCACGGCACTATAGATGCTGTTAAGGTTAAAGCAGGTGCCTGTGAATCACCAGAACGCGGGGTTCAAGCCACTCCATTGCCTCAAAATGATTTTCATTAATATATCAAGCCAATTTGATTTCATTGCAATCTGTTAGGGTAAATTAAAAGCAACTATGAACAAGGCATTTTAAGCTTCTCTTAATCTGTCATTGCAAAGAAAAGCATGAATTTTCCTGTTGATCACCATCTCTAAGAAGGAGCGTGGGTAACAGGAAGCGTATGGCAAGCTATGTCTGTCCGTCTTATCTAGTGAGCTTCTCCAGGTGTTCTTGTAACTTGAGCCCTGTCCTTTCTTAGAAAGTTTTAGCGGTTAGATTAGACTTCAATCAATGTATTACTCTCTCATGACACGATTTTCCTTTTTTTCTGTATTACGGTGTAGCAACGCTCACTACAAATGTATCCAGCTACAACGCTCTTCCACATAGAGCTCCGCGACTCCGGCCACACTCAGCTCTCTCCTCTGCTCCAAGCTTCGTCTCAACGTCTACGACACTGCTGTATCCACGACTACTAAATAAATATGAAACTCACTAAACACTGTGTATCCAATGTACCCAACAACGTAACATAATCGTACGTTACATTGGTCACTCCGGGGTCACAACGTCTACAACTGGGGTGTTGTTGTAGACGTTGAGACGGAGCTTGGAGTAGAGCAGAGCTTGGAGTGGCCGGAGTCGCGGAGCTCTATGTGGGAGAGCGTAGTAGCTGGACGCGGTCCTAGTCTGCTGCCTGTTCTGTGTCGAAGCTGTAGCGTCTTGGAGACGATTAGCACTGCCTACGCCGAGTGCTACATTCTTGACTGGAAATTGTACTGTTGTTTATTCTCATATCGCTTCCTTATATTTGGTGACTACCCCTCACCTTTCTTTACTGGGATAGGAGGATGTGAGAACTGTTATTAGGGATAGGATTATAGCTTGTGTAGTTAGTGCTAATTAGTTACGCCATTAAGATAATGAGATAATGGAGCGAGTATAAGGATTACTCCTACAGCGGCTTATATAATTGTAATTATATAAAGTAATTATTGTAGCCTTGCTTTCACCCAGTGATGCAGAGTTATATTAATGGTCCCCATACATTCATAAAATAATCTTGTCGTAGATGAGAGAGGGGGTGACAATAGATTTGTAAAGCCGTATTTAAATTTTCTTCCCTGTGATTTCGAAGGTATATTTGAGAATTCCAAGAGTTTATTTACAGTCGCTGGTGCGCATCTTTCCACGATGACTGAACTCATCCGTCAACATTCCTTTATTTGTCCATAATGAATGATGTAGTATTTTCACTGTGGTGCTGTTGATATAACTTCACGTATATTATATGTAGGTCTTGATTTGTTTTACCAGCACTTGACAGTTTTTTTCTTATATTTTATGAAGTTCGTGTTGGATATTTTACCTGAACTTTATGACCAAGCTCTCCATATTCCGGTAACTGTCGCCGCTGCTTTGATGTTTGATATATTTATGCGAATAATAATATAGCAATATAAAATAGAACACGCAACAATGGATATAAATTAAATTAGTTTTGATTAAGAACATAAGAACAAAGGTAACTGCAGAAGGCCTATTGGCCCATACGAGGCAGCTCCTATCTATAACCCCCCAATCCCACTCATATACATGTCCAACCCGCGCTTGAAACAATCGAGAGACCCCACCTCCACCACGTTACGCGGTAATTGGTTCCACAAATCAACAACCCTGTTACAGAACCAGTATTTACCCAAGTCTTTCCTAAATCTAAACTTATTCAATTTATACCCATTAATATATACCCAAAACATTTCGTGCTCTGTCTTATGTTGATACTTTTAATACCCTTTTATGTCCCTTTGTTATGTCCATTCATCCACTTGTAAACCTCTATCATGTCACCCCTAATTCTTCGCCTTTCCAGTGCATTCAATTTAAGCTTTGTTAATCTTTCTTCATATGAAAGATTTCTAATTTGGGGAATTAACTTAGTCATCCTACGCTGGACACGTTCAAGTGAATTTATATCCATTCTATAGTAAGCAGTCGTGTCATAGGCAGCGTAGGGGGCGGACGTTTGAGGGTCCTCCCCTGCGTTTGCACTCGTTATCGGGGGTGTAATTGTACCTCCTGCAGTTACGAAACCTAATAGCCAATCTGGGACACACATACACACCAAGTGTGTCTGAAACTTGGTTGGTTATCACCTGCACTGGTGATGTTGTTGTTGTTGTTGTTGTTATAGATTCAGCTACTCGGAACAAGTTCCAAGTAGCACAGGCTATGGTGAGCCCGTAACTTACCTGGCACAGGAGCAGGGCAAGTAGCACGGGCTATGGTGAGCCCGTAACTTACCTGGCACAGGAGCGGGGCCGTCCCCATCTGCACTGGTGAATTACAAGTGGCATTTGTAGCTGTGTTGCTGACCTGCGAGGGGAAGGCTGTTGATCAGGCCTCAGGCGTCCCCTCCTAAAGGAGCCGGTCGGCCGAGCGGACAGCACGCTGGACTGTGATCCTGTGGTCCCGGGTTCGATCCCGGGCGCCGGCGAGAAACAATGGGCAAAGTTTCTTTCACCCTATGCCCCTGTTACCTAGCAGTAAATAGGTACCTGGGTGTTAGTCAGCTGTCACGGGCTGCTTCCTGGGGGTGGAGGCCTGGTCGAGGACCGGGCCGCGGGGACACTAAAGCCCCGAAATCATCTCAAGATAACCTCCTCACTCGCCTATTGGACCTAAACCACACGTGTATCGGGTACACGGCAATAGCTCTTGCGCCATACCGCTGGATCGGGTTTGCCTTGTTCCTTGATCGAAGACGCTAGTGACCAGGAAACAATGCAGCCTCAGAGTGTGGAGAGACTTTGAGTCATGCCTTAACTCTCCCACTTCTACATTAGTTGATGTCAAGTAGTGCTGCGACGATGGAGTGTGGTTAGAAACTTGAATTACAAAACTGTGAGAATAAACAAAGGAGCCGTTGGTGTCGTGGCACTGGTGTGGCACCAACTATGTTAGGCCTAGCACCTCGCCCGGCCAGGGAATGAGGATGGGGTGCCAGGAACGCCCTCATGATCAACATGCTTCTTGCACATCTCTCCGCCAGCTCTCAAGTACTACGGTTTGTTGCCTGTGTGTGTCAAGTTTTCTCGAGTGTTAAGTATCTGTTAAGCAGATACTTATGCATGTGCCACCAACTTCAAATTTTGCGCGCCAACCTGCAAGGTGCGCTGTGACCTTGAAAATAGTGGAGCCTCATATATGCAGGCTGGCCGATTTATTTCTGCTGATCTTGTTTGATTGTTGGCGGCCCTGTCCACCCTGTGACTAGGCCACCTACTGGTGTGTTGCTTTGTGGTTCACTGTGGAGCGAGTGTACCGTAATACTCTGCATATAGGTGTTGAGTCTTTGCCATCATGGCAACTGCCCCGGATGAGATGCCGGACAGCACATCGTCGTTGCCAGATAGTGACTTTGTGAACTCATCGTACGCTCATCAATTGCTTTCTAATGATAGTGCCACCTCCTCAATGGTGCCCCACGACACATCAGAGGGCGGTGCAGATGATGTGGGGTTCACGGTGCAAATGAGTAAAAGTCAGCGCCGTAAGCAGTCGAGAAGGGCACGATCAAACCCACCAAATTCGGCTGCTGCCAGACATGTACGGCTAGATTTTCCTCTGGGAACCACAGTAGAAGGAAAAGTGCAGTGGTTTTGTGAAGCCACTGAGGCACATTATAAGGTCATTAAGTTCATTAAGTTACCTAGAGATGAAAGTGAGTATGTCTTTGTTACAAACGACAGTGCTTTTGTAAATGTGTTGCTAAACACAGAGTATGCAGGCATTAAGATGAAAAATGCAGCACCTAGGTGTCCAAAAGTAACCATTGTCATATTCAATGTTAACAAACACATTAAGCCTGTATATCTCTGTGATGAAAATATTGTAAACTCTAAACGTCTGAGAAATGGCCTCATAGCTGCCACATGGAAAGGTGCCACGCCTATACCGGACAGAATTTACTGTAGAGCAGCTTTAGGTCGGCACTATAACATTGCCCTCTACAACCCTCCCCCTTGTAGGTGTTATAAGTGTCAACGATGGGGACGTCACGTAGCCAGGTACTGCTCTAGCAAAAACTCTTTCTGTGCCGTGTGTGGTGAACCTCATAAATCTGAGGTGTGTTTTAAACTCATAAAGGAACTGCACCCAGTAAGTGAAAAATGCATAAACTGTGGCAGGAGCGGTGTTCAAGCCTGGCACCTTGACTGTGTCAAGCGACCAGCTGCTTACGGCCAGGTGCCCGGCCCCGCCCACCCGGGAGGACGGTTGCCAGGTACAGCTGCCGGCTCTAATTCCTGTGCAGAGCCACCTGGACGTAGTGTTCGTAGCAGCTGGATACCAAATACTTCACCATCTGCCAAGCACCAAGTGCTTGGCAGATGGTTTCTGTTCAACCAGTGGCTGCCCGTCACGTGCCGGGAACCTGCCACCCGGAGGTGTTGACACAACCATCCCCCTCACACCACCATGAAGAGCAGTTGCCAAATGCTGCCATCAGTCCCACTCGCTGGTCAGAGCCATCTGGAGGTGATGTTCGCTCCAGCTGCCTACCAAACTCACCACCTGTTAATTACGAAGTGCACAAGGGGACCTGTACCAGACCGAAGGCTCCTGCCATCACCCCAGCTCCCCCACAAGAATCAGCCCCTGATGTAGAGTGGCCACTTCCTGGTGCTGGGATAATGTCACCTACTGTGAGACCACCATCCACAGCTGGACCCCCACAGTCAACTGGAAGTGGGGGATAAGGAACTGGATCAAAATGAGACAGATCGCAACGTCAGCCTCCCTACCACCTCGCCCTTGGGTCGCTCCACTGTTCAAGCAGTGGTTGCCCTTCGTGACCGGTTGCAGGAACACCAGCAGCAGTCACAGCAGCAGACGGAGCGGCTGCAGGAGCAGCTCCAACATGAGAAAAAATCCACCAACGACATTGCAGTGATGGTCACGTGTATGACGGGACTTGTAAGCAATGACTGCCAACCTTACCCTTCCGCCCCTGAACCCTCCAAACATGTGTTCCCTTGCCCATCAGGGGAAATTTCTAGTAATCTTGAAACCTTGTGTAGTGGAGTCCTTCCACGCAGGTTAACTGCCAATGCTGTGTTAAGGTATGTTCAAAACGACTCTATAGATAAAAATGACAGACAAATTGTATTAGACAATTGGAGACAAATGTGTGACGTTGGTAACAAACTAAGAAATGTTCCTGGACTTATATTATATTGAAATAGATAATATATATTAAGTGGACTAATAATATCAATATAAAATGCTGACTTTAAATGCACAATTAACTAAGTTATCCGTCCTTAGCTGGAACATTGCGTCCCTCAAAAAGAGGTTCTCAGATTTACATCACAAAGTAACAACTGAACACATCGATATTGTATGTCTCCAGGAGTGCAGAGTTCCCGCAAGATCCTCACCCCTGAAATTGCCCTCATTTGTTTCTTACAACCTCAGATCCAGTAACTCTTGCATTCTATACATCAAACAGTCCCTACCCCATCAACTTCTGCCAGAAAAACAAACTGCCGGTCAACAGTATCATGGAGTGAGGATCTATGTGGGCAACTCTGTTCTCAATGTATTTAATCTATATGCTCCAGCAGGAAAGTTAAATTATATTGATCTTCCGGCCTGCGCTCAAGCAGAGCCAACTCTTGGTGACTACAATGCTAGACACAAGGACATTGGTGGCTCTCGCTTCAGTAACGGTAACGGGAATCAACTGCTGTCGCTACTAAATAGTCACCAAGATGTGCAGATTGTGGGTGACCTTGAACCCACGCATATTTGTGGAGGCATTCTAGACCTCTGTGTTGGTTTCAACGTCTGTCACGTCTGGTGCACATCATCTATTGTAACAGATTTGTTGTCAGATCATCACCCTAGATTGACTACTCTATGTATCGGAAATACCATCCTGCCCGGTGGGACTTTCAAACGCAAACGGCTCAGTGTTCCTCCTGCTCGACGTGAAGACTTTGTTGCTCATGTGTCAGAATGGTACAGCACTTATGATCCCTCCACAGTCCAGACATTTAACGACGGTCTAGTATAGAGCATTCAGATGTTTGTTGACCCTTTAGGTCGGCTCCGTGCACCATCCAATAGCCAGAACGATATGAAAAGTAATAAACACCATGCCTATTACAATGACCCCAAACTGCGTACTGTGAAACGCACTGCCAGACGAGTTGGGCTTGCGTATAGGGAAACACGTGCACCAGCAATGCTAAAGCTCTTTCAGAAAGCCCTAGCCAAGGCGAGGGAGCGCATGACAGAGCTCAGGCAAGGTAACTGGGAAACTTTTGTTAACAGTCTCAACTCTCACACCCCCCTCAGCCAGGCATGGAAGGATATTAAAAGAATTAAAGGCGATAAGATCGGCCAAGTAGCACACCTTCACCCTCTACACAGAACAAACGAGTTAGTCGATGCTTGGGCAACCACCTCTAGCTTCAATAATCTTCCCCCAGACACACAATTCAGGTTAAATGCTGGTTATGGAGATCGAGAAAGGCTCGTTGACTTCATGCTCCACAAGGAAGATGAATGCAACGTGCCATTTACTGAGTTTGAGCTACTTTCGGCCCTAAACAAAGGTAAAGCCACATCACTCGGTGAAGATGGTATCACTTATGACATATTGCGTCTGCTCCCTTTAGTACCAGGGAATGCCCTCCTTGAGCTGTATAATATGAGCTATGTTACTGGGGAACTTCTTTTCTCTTGGACCAACAGTATAATCATTCCAATTCCCAAGCCAAATCAAGAGAATGCTTTCCTCCCAACTTTCCTTATTAGCTGCATTTGCAAAACATTCGAGAGAATGGTCCTAAACCGTCTCCTCCATAGAATAAGAACCATGCTATCCCCCCAGATATATGGCTTCATGCATGGAAGGAGTGTGCATCATTGCATCACCACCTTTCTTACCCTGTACACTGAAAAGTCATATACCACCTTCCTAGATCTTAAGTCTGCCTTTGATATTGCAAATAGACATGTTATCTTGAGTGAGCTTGCAAGAATGAATATTGGTGGTCGGCTTCTTTGTTGGATCAGGGATTACTTATCCAACAGGAAGTCATCTGTATTTTTCTAGGGTCATAGGAGTGTAACAAGAGACTTTGAACTAGGTACCCCACAGGGAGGTGTCCTCAGTCCTACCTTATTTAATATCTTAATAAACACGCTGTTCAACTCTATACCGAGCAAACCCAACGTCCACATCATTAGCTATGCTGATATAATGATACACACCACTGGGTATGCTAACACGCAGAACACTCTTAACTCTGTATTAGACTCATGTCAGAACCTAGGTTTAATTATCTCAGCAGAGAAAACAAAGATACTAAATCGGCGCCCACCCAGGCAGGGAGAAGCTGTTCGCAAGATGCAACAGTCTGATGGCTCCCAACTTGACTATGTAAACAGATTCAAATACCTTGGCCTTGAGGTGCCATTGTATGGTCCTGTTGTATTCAGACTCTGTCGTCAGTATAAAGAGAGGCTTCGAGCTCTCAAGGCTGTTGCAGGTTATCACTCAGGCTATGGTGCCAATGTCAGAATTGTCAAAATGATGTACCTTGCATACATCAGATCTTTAGTGGATTATGCTGCACCTCTGCTTGTTTTGATGCCTGAAAGAAAGCTTGGAGGGCTTGAAAAATTGCAGAACGAAGCCTTGAGGATAATCCTTGGGTGCCCTCGTACCACAAAGATACTTAATATGAGAAAGGAACTTAATATTCTGAGCGTTGTTGAACGTGTTACTGAAATTAACTGTCAAACTGGTAAAAAATGCTTATCAAAGGCAAAAGTACTGCGGATTGTCTCTTAAAGTGTTTGTCTAATATGGATGACAATTGTAGAGTTTTTGTTGATCTACAAGGAGCATTTGATAAAGCCAATGGGGAAGTAATCTTATACGAATTAGCCAATCTGGGAATAACAGGGAGATTGCTACACTGGATAAGGGATTATCTACAAGGCAGAAAAGGTCAGGTGTATTATCAGGGATACATTTCTGAGGAACGGAGGTTTCAGTTAGGTACCCCACAAGGGGGAGTATTAAGTCCCACCTTATTCAATGTATTAATGAACAGATTAGCATCAGAGATGTATCCTCCAGGGGTCACGACGATCATATATGCTGATGACATTCTTATACAAGGCACTTCCGGGAACAAAATTCAAACTGCTCTTAACATACTTGGTACAACCTGTCACAAGTTAGGCTTAGTTATAAATGCAGATAAAACCAAATATGAGTATAGGAAACGAAGAAATATAACACTTACTCTAAATGGTGTGGAACTGAGCAGTGTTCAGAAGTACAAGTATCTGGGCATGTATGTTGGATACACATGTGAGAGTAAAAATGCTGAAATAAATCATATCAGCACCTTATGTAAAGCCCGTCTGCATCCTCTAAAAGCACTGGCTTTTTCTGGTAAAGGTGTTGGGGTACCTATCTTACGGATGTTATACATAAGCACTGTTCGGTCCCTGATAGACTACGCAGCACCCGTTTTGTCTTACACAGGCCAAGGCAGAATTCAAAAAATAGAGCTGATACAGAACGAGGCTATGAGGATTATTCTTGGATGTCAAAGAAATGCAATGATTGAAATAATGAGAATGGAATTAAATTTACAGAGTGTGTGTGATAGAGTCCGTGACATTAACACTAGAGTATCTATTCGTTTCATGCGGAGAAAAGGAGGGGATAAGTTGTTTGAGAGCGTTCAGACCTGCTTGAGTGACGTACACACTTCCAGGAAACTGAGGGAGACACGCTACACGAGGGGATTAGCTCATGACCTCAGGGAATACGACGTACTTGACTGATGTAAACCCTCTCGACAGGGTAATATGTCTGCTCCCTGGAAAGTACAGAAAATAGACGTCGAAATTGTACCCCTCAAGGTGAAAAAGATTCATCATGAACCGGGACAATTACGGTGTTTGTATGGAAGCATGATATCTCGGTTACCAAGAGGCAACAGTTTACATGTATATTGCGACGGGTCGGTGGCGGAGGATGGCAGGGCCGGGTGTGGTGTCCTAATAAGGGAATATATGGAGTTTGGGACTGTGGACAGGAAAATTGAACTCCGGCTTAGTAATTATATATCATCCACACAAGCTGAACTGCAGTCCATTCTGGCGTGTTTGGAGGAAGTGCGTCATGACGACAAAAATGTTTTTGTATTTGTCGATAGCCGAGGAGCACTGGAGTCCTTAAACAGTCGAAACCCAGTCTTCATGTCTATAGTTGAGGATTGTAAGAGAAGAATAACTGAGATACAGCTGAAAGGTCATAGTGTGAAATTCATGTGGATTCCATCTCATGTTGGAATAGTACTCAACGAGGTGGCGGATGACTTGGCCAAACGTGCCACATCAAAACCACAAATTGACATTGAATGTGAATTCACAATGAGACAAATAAGAAGCAAAATCAGAAATATTCAGGCACAGGCAGGAGTGGAGAGGAGAGGGATAATGTATGAGGGAAGTCTAACCATGCAACACTACATGTATGTGAGTCAAAACACCCATTTCACTTATGGTAAAAGGAGAAATGCTTGGAGTGACTCTGTGTACATGCGGCTCAGGCTTGGGTACAAATATTACTGGGAATATGGGATAGGTGTTCATGATAATGACACGAAGTGTAAACTATGTGGTATGTTAAGGTCTCACACCCTTGCCCATTATGTTCTTGATTGTCCGTTGATTAATGTATATAGAAACACTGAGATAAGGACTGTTCCTGAGCAAATAGCCTGGATGTGTCACAAAGGAAAGGTTGATGATATTCTTGAGAGATATAAGAATTTTGCACCAAGACTGTAATATTTTGTTGAATTATCCGTATAACTAGGTCATAAAAGTATTTGTGTACGTCTGATACCATACTACTTGTGAAGGAGGAAATGTACATGTTTATCTCTCAGAATGTTTGGTAACAGGTTTATTGTTTGTGATGTGTGTCTATGTATGTACTAACACGTTGTACTGAACGGGGTGAGAATAGCTTGAGCTACCTCATCCCTTTGTGTGTATTTTACCTCAATAAACTTATTTCAATTTCAATTTCAATTTCATCCTAATCCTTGCACAGAAGCCCTCCAGAATTTCTTTATTGAAGATCAGCATTGTTCCAAATGAATAACTAAAACTGGAACTCAACTCAGAATGTATCAGGTTCACAATTTGTACCAAGAGAAACAACAACGGCACTTTCCTGCACCGTGGGAGGTTACACCCTTTACAGTTTTAATCCCTCCCTTTCCACCCAAGAAGCAAATTAGAGATCAGGCCAAGCTTCGTCTTGAGGCAAAGCTCAACGCCTTAAGCCATATTGATGCTCTGTCCACAGAGCATTCTCTCTCTCAAATCATATACACTGATGGTTCCCTACACCGCACCACGGGTGCAGCTGGAAGTGCAGTTCTGACAATGGGCGATGGCTTGTACTTAGAGTGGGGAGTCCGTATAAACAATTGGGCCTCTACTCTTCAGACCGAACTATTTGCCTTGATCCTTGCACTGAAATGTGTACAAGTCTCCAAACTTGATACATTAATTATAAGTGACTCCTTATCATCTTTAAATGCTCTCAACTCTTTAAGACATAACTGTAACATGCTCGTGTCCGAAGCTAGACACAAATACAACAAAATTATTAAGGATGGTAACAGAGTCCATTTCATATGGTCTCCATCTCATGTTGGCCTCCGAATGCATGATAGAGCTGATAAGTTAACCAAAGAATCTGCCTTTAAAGGAGATGTTGAGTGTAACCTTGGATTGTCAATGAGCAATCTGAGAGCAGCAGTACACCGAGAACTTCAACAAGATCCTGTAGATCTGAGGCAAAGTGAAATCGACACTAGTAATTCTATCTATCATCATACTATCATGCAAGAGGAGCCACACATCTATGGTTCATCCAACAAAATCAGCAGACTTCTAGATGTTACTACTGCTCGGCTTAGACTCGGTTACAAGTATCTCTGGGAATTCTCATTATCTGCCGATGTAGATCTGACCAAATGTAAACTGTGTAAACAAAATTATTCGCACACCCTCCTTCACTATGTGATGGAGTGTGAAAAGATACGTGAATTCAGAGACAATTTTATAACCAATGTACCAACGATGTGTCAATATTTCATTCAAAATGATCTGCTACCAGAAATTTTAGCCAAATATCCTCAGTTTGCTAACTGTAGGTAGTAACTAAGTGATTGTAACCTATCCACCGCTGCCCACTGGATGGGGGGCGGTGTGCAGGATAAACATATCAACTGTGACACTAGCTCTCCACATATGTCAGTTACTTAATTTAGAACCTGTACTTGTGGTCGATCTCGAACCCATTGTTGATGTGACGACTTATACTGAATTTTGTAACTAGCTCATCAAGATTGTAACTTGCTTAGCTAAATGAATTGTGGGGTTCAGACCCTGAGCCCATTATGTGCCTCTGTAACCCTTACCACTACCACCCACAAGATGGGTATGGGGTGCATAATAAATGAACTAAACTAAACTAAAAACTATAGTACTGCATAAAGCTGAACTGCATAATCTAAATGGGGCCTAACCAGAGCAAGATATAGCTTAAGAACCACACCAGGTGTCTTGTTACTAACGCTTCGATTAATAAATCCCAGTGTCCTATTTGCCTAATTATGAACATTCATGCACTGAGCCTTTTGTTTTAAATTCTTACTAATCATAACTCCCAGATCCCTTTCGCAATCCGACTTTGCAATATCAACACCATCTAGCTCGTATCTTGTAACTCTATCATCATTACCTAGCCTCAGAACTTTACATTTATCAGCATTAAACTGCATCTGCCAATATTTTGATCATTTCAAAACCCTATTTAGATCAACTTGAAGTGATAGTGAGTCTTCTTCCGTGTTAATTTCCCTACTGATCCAACAGCCTACTGATCCCAATGATTGGAATCATCAGACAATTTGCAAATGTTGCTACTCAAACCTGAATCTAAATCATTTATATATTATAAACAACAGAGGTCCCAATACAGAGCCTTGAGGCACTCCACTTACAACATTTTCCCACTCTGACTTAACCCCGTTTATACTAACTCTCTGTTTCCTTTGGTATAGCCATGCCCGAAACCATCTTAATATGGCACCCCCCAATACCATGAGCCTATATCTTTTTAATCAGTCTTTCATGTGGCACTGTATCAAAAGCTTTGCTAAAGTCAAGGTATACAACATCGCAAACCTTACCACTATCAACTGCCTCAAAAATGCTTGAATAAAAAGATAACAAATTTGTTACACATGAACGGCCATTTGTAAAACCATGTTGTGACTCGTTTATTAATTTATGTTTTTCAAGATGAAAACGAATGGTATTTGCAATTATCGATTCAAGTAACTTTCCCACAATAGACGTTAGGATAATTGGTCGATAGTTTGACGCAAGTGATCTATCTCTTTTCTTGAAAATTGGTACCACATTAGCAACCTTCCACGACTCTGGCACTCTGCCTGACTCTAATGATTTATTAAATATGGTAGACAATGGATCATAAAGCTCCTCTTTGCATTCTTTAAGCACCCTGGCAAACACTTCATCCGGCCCTGGGGATTTGTTTGGTTTGAGTTTTACTATTTGTTTAATAATATTATCCCTGGTAACTGTTAGACTAGTCAACCTGCCCTCGTCCCCACCCACATAGGCCTGTTCGGCTGAAGGCATAGACTTAAGTTCTTCTTTAGTAAATAGAGAGATAAAAAAAATATTAAAAATATTACTCATCTCTTCGTCATTATCCGTTATCTGACCTGTCTCGGTTTTTAATGGACCTATCTTTCCCTAACTTTTGTTCGATATAACTGAAAAAATCCTTTAGGATTTGCCTTTGCTTGGCCTGCTATACGAACTTCATAGTTTCTTTTTGCTCTCCTTATCTCTTTTTTAACATTTTTAACCAGTTGTGTGAATTCTTGTTCTAAACTGACTTCCCCATTCTTAATCCTTTTGTACCAAGCTCTCTTTCTACCTATAAGGTTTTTCGGATCCTTTGTTGTCCATTTCGGGTCGTTTGTATTTGATCTATTTAATTTGTAAGGTATACTACTTTCCTGTGCTTTGCTTAGAATATTTGTAAATAAGTTATATTTTGAATCCAAATCGACATCCTCCTCTACATCACACATCGCTGGGTTCACGTCTTGCTCCAAGACCGGCCCACCCCCAATGCCCAAGACTTTCCAATCTATTTGCCCCAAAAAGTTTCTTAGGATATTAAAATTAGCTTTACGAAAGTCTGGCACTTTAACAGAATTTTCCCTGCAGATCTATTCCACTCTATGCTAAATCTGATTTCTTTGTGATCACTGTTCCCTAGTTCACCCCCAATTTTGATGTCATTAGTTTGTTTCCCTGTTAGTTAACACTAAATCTAAAATATTATTTTCTCGCGTTGGTTCCTTAATGTGTTGCGTAAGAAAGCAATCGTCAATTAATTCTATAAAATCTTCTGCTTCGTTATTCCATGTTCTGTTAATCCATTTTATACCACTAAAATTAAAGTCACCCATGACATAAATACTTTTAGACCTAGATGCTCTAGACATTTCATCCCATAGATGCTTTGCTTCCATTCTGTCAAAATTTGGTGACCTATATATAACTCCTATTATAATATTATTTGCTTTTTCGTTTAATTCTATCCAAATAGTTTCTGTGTGTGGCTCAGTTTTGATTCCCTCTTTGAGACTAGATTTCAAATTGTCCCTAACATATATGGCTACTCCCCCTCCTCGTCTAATATATCTATCTGTGTGAAATAGTTTAAATTCATTTTTTTGATATTTAGCTAATAGCTCTCTATTTTCTACATTCATCAACGTTTCGCTAAGTGCAATAATATCTATTTTTTCTGTACAGACAAGAGCATTTAACTCGTTTATTTTGTTTCTTAGACTTCTACTGTTAGTGTAATATGCCCTAAGTGTATTGTTATTTTGAGGCCCTTCTCTTTCCCTGATCATTTTGTCAATTTGTTTCTCCCACAAACACATACTTTTATTACCTCCTTCCTCCATATAAATTCCCATACCACTATCTACTAACAGTTTAAACAAAAACCCAAACAAACGACCCAATGTTAGAAAGGTTGCTCCAAGATGAGACGCCCCGCTCCCACAGCTGGTGGCCCAAGAGCCTCGATTCTTTAGATGAAAACCCCGCCCCACAGTATATAATTCCCAGATGAGATCCTGACCAGATATCCTTCCCCCATAATTGGAAAACTGAGTATGTAGGTGTATATGTATGCATATGTGTGTGTACATGTGTATGTATGTATGGATATATATGTATATGTAAATGTGTATATATATATATATATATATATATATATATATATATATATATATATATATATATATATATATATATATATATATATATATATATATATATATAACTTTTTAGACACTCAACCCACCAGGGGACTCGAACCTCCTCTATTTACCTATTCCTACCTCTCTTTATGGCTTTGAAGTATAGTGTAGTGGATACAGCATGCAACTGCCACCTTGTTGGCCAGTGTTCGAGTCCTCTGGTGGGTTGAGTGTCTAAAAAGTTATAAACTTCAGCTACTGGAATAGGGTAGTCTGTGCATTATATATATATATATATATATATATATATATATATATATATATATATATATATATATATATATATATATATATATATATGTCGTACCTAGTAGCCAGAACGCACTTCTCAGCCTACTACGCAAGGCCCGATTTGCCTAATAAGCCAAGTTTTCATGAACTAATGTTTTTTCGGCTACCTAACCTACCTAACCTAACCTAATCTAACTTTTTCGGCTACCTAACCTAACCTAATCTATAAAGATAGGTTAGGTTAGGTTAGGTAGGGATGGTTAGGCTCGGTCATATATCTACGTTAATTTTAACTCCAATAAAAAAAAATTGACCTCATACATAATGAAATGGGTAGCTTTATCATTTCATAAGAAAAGAAATAGAGAAAACATATTAATTCAGGAAAACTTGGCTTATTAGGCAAATCGGGCCTTGCATAGTAGGCTGAGAAGTGCGTTCTGGCTACTAGGTACGACATATATATATATATATATATATATATATATATATATATATGTCGTACCTAGTAGCCAGAACGCACTTCTTTGCCTACTATGCAAGGCCCGATTTGCCTAATAAGCCAAGTTTTTATGAATTAATTATTTTTCGACTACCTAACCTACCTAACCTAACCTAACCTAACTTTTTTGGCTACCTAACCTAACCTAACCTATAAAGATAGGTTAGGTTAGGTTAGGTAGGGTTTATTAGGTTCGGTCATATATCTACGTTAATTTTAACTCCAATAAAAAAAATTGACCTCATTCATAATGAAATAGGTAGCTTTATCATTTCATAAGAAAAAAATTAGAGAAAATATATTAATTCAGGAAAACTTGGCTTATTAGGCAAATCGGGCCTTGCATAGTAGGCTGAGAAGTGCATTCTGGCTATTAGGTACGACATATATATATATATATATATATATATATATATATATATATATATATATATATATATATGTCGTACCTAATAGCCAGAACGCACTTCTCAGCCTACTATTCAAGGCCCGATTTGCCTAATAAGCCAAGTTCTCATGAATTAATGTTTTTTCGTCTACCTAACCTACCTAACCTAACCTAACCTAGCTTTTTTTGGCTACCTAACCTAACCTTACCTATAAATATAGGTTAGGTTAGGTTAGGTAGGGTTGGTTAGGTTCGGTCATATATCTACGTTAATTTTAACTCTAATAAAAAAAAATTGACCTCATACATAGAGAAAAGGGTTGCTTTATCATTTCATAAGAAAAAAATTATAGTAAATATATTAATTCAGGAAAACTTGGCTTATTAGGCAAATCGGGCCTTGAATAGTAGGCTGAGAAGTGAGTTCTGGCTACTAGGTACGACATATATATATATATATATATATATATATATATATATATATATATATATATATATATATATATATATATATATATATATATATATATATATATGAATATGTGTATGTGTGAGTATATGTATGTATATATGTGTATATATGAACAACTTGATAAATAATAATATGTATGTATGAACAACTCGATAAATAATAATAATAAAATAAAGAGCCTTAAACAGAACAACATGTGTGGAAGCATCGGAGTGTTTATATGGGAATGCTACACAGTATTCATCTATAGACATCCATTTTCACCATGTGAAGAACCTCTCACACACTCACAGCTCCCTGATAAGAGGGAGCCAGCTTAGCTTAGCTGCCAACACCCACACATGGTGTCAGCAAGGCGGACAGCCCGCCGCCTGCTTTCATACCTCTCACTGTATTTCCCACTTCTATACTTCCCTTTGCCTATGCCTCTCCTTCCTCTTTACTTAAAAAAAAAAAAACGCCTCTAACCACTGGTTCCAACGAGTTTGTAACAACAACAACCCCAGCCCTCGATAGATGCACCCCACCCCATTGAAGAATGACTTGCGGTAAATAGTGGTTTGAAAATAGGGGTGTTCATAATTGAAACAATTTACTTGGTAACATAATAGAAGTGAGATTGGTGAATTGTTTGAAGCAAAGGTTAGACATGCCCAAAACGCTTTACCTATTAGTGGCTTTATTAAATTTACAAAATTTGTCACTGCATCATGTTCTATATATTGTTTAATAACAAATAATATTAGTAGTAGTAGTAGTAGTATTATGTGGGTGAAAATAAATAGGAATTGCCTTTATTCCTATACCTTGAGGTTACCTTGAGGTGCTTCCGGGGCTTAGCGTCCCCGCGGTCCGGTCGTCGACCAGGCATCCTGGTTGCTGGACTGAGCAACCAGGCTGTTGGACGCGGCTGCTCGCAGCCTGACGTAAGAGTCACAGCCTGGTTGATCAGGTATCCTTTGGAGGTGCTTATCCAGTTCTCTCTTGAACACTGTGAGGGGTCGGCCAGTTATGTCCCATATGTGTAGTGGAAGCGTGTTGAACAGTCTCAGGCCTCTGATGTTGATAGAGTTCTCTCTCAGAGTACCTGTTGCACCTCTGCTTTTCAACGGAGGTATTCTGCACATCCTGATCATATGTATGGTAGGTAGGGGACTCCATTCAAACGTTAGTCCACTTAGACTCTTCTTCGTTTAGAAACACTTATACTTTCTGTGTTTCAGCCTTTATTTTCAGTTTTTCCCAGTAATTCCATGTATTTGAATTTTGTGGATCAGAATTCGATCCACAATTTGATTTTTTTGTATTTTTTGTGGGTTGTAGAGGAACCTTTAGAAAAGTCAATATTCGGAACATCATGTAGACAACCGTTGGCAATGTAGTTATCATTTAGGAAGGGTAGTAAGTACATCAGGCTATGTTTCTTTTCCCTAAATACTTGCTGCCTTGACGTCATTGCGTCCCTTAAATTTAATGGAGGCCCTTACAGATACGAAAAGATAAGGGTAATAATTTCTAGCTTCCTTCTGCCACATTCCTGTGTTTATAAAGGTATAGAGGATGTTATCCGCGGTGCACCATCAGTGCACCATCAGTGTACCATCAGTGTATGCTGATGGTACACTGATGGTAATAAGGGTACACTGGTGTTTCAAAAGCGTGAACCTTTATTTAGTGTTCTGCAATACATATGTACCACTGTGCGTGTCCTTAAAATACATATACTTATTAATATGACTGTCAGACTAATGTTTAGAAAATATTTTTCTTTAAATATTACTTTATAGTTACGGCATTGTTCAAATTTACCTGATATTGTGTCATTTTGCAAGGTACCTACAGACTGATGGCACGCTAACAAGCATCAAGGATGGCTGTAAATCACGCATTTCCCGTGTAAAGCCTAGTGGGTACGGGGGTGTGTGTGGGAGAGGGAGGGATGGATGTTCGGGTACTGTGGGGGGGGTTATGGAGGGGGAGTAGTGCTAGGATGCATGTGGGTGAGGGGGATGGCGGAAATCTACGGTACACTAGAGGGAGAGGGGGGCGGGAAGGTAGAGGAACAGAGGGGAAGTAGAGGCGGAAATGTTTGGTTCAAGGGGGAAGGGGTACAGAAGAGCGGGAGGGGATGATGGCAAGGTTTCAGTGAGGCGGAGGGGGAGGAGCGATGGGTAGGCGAGAGAGGGGCGGGAAGATAAGATTCATGAGAGGGAGTAGGGATAAAGGCTGGGGTTCAAGAGAGGGAGCGATGGTAAGCTAAGGTTCCGGGGGTGAGGGAGGGGCGGGAAGCTAGGGTACATATCATAGTTCTCTACTTGGGTTGCCCGCATTATCACATCCTCTGGGACACCCGCTCCCTGTCCATACGCTCCACCGTCCCGCCAACATCCTCTCCTCACCTGTACGTATAACACTCAAACTATGAGATGTATAACACAAGAAACTATTGACAGTCATCTTCAAAATCTCAAACCAACTGAATCCTATGTTTTTACTGATGGCTATGTGCAATTAGGCACTGGTAGAACAGGTTGTGCATGTGCAGTATATAAAGGGAATGAAGTGATCATGTCTAGTACACAGAGATTGAACAACTGGGCAAGCACGACACAGACCGAGCTATTGGGCATTTATCTAGCCACTGAATACCTTAAGCTCAATGGTGGTGGAGTGATATTCTGTGACTCTAAAAGTGCTCTGTAGTCCTTAAATAACCCATCGCAATGTATGTCTGAAGTTGCCTGTAATATTAAATGGAATGGAATTTTTGCCAATGATAATAACTATTGTATAAAATTTGTGTGGATCCCATCCCATGTTGGAGTTGGAAAACATGACTGTAGATCGATTGGCCAATGAGGCTTGCAGGAAAGAAAACACTGATTATGACTTTGGACTATCTAATGCAATTATTAGAAACATACAAATTAAAGAAATTTATTCAGATTTAGAAGAACTAAGAAATGCCCAGAGACCTGAAAGCTGCAGTATTAAAAGCTATGACAACTTTTATAATAATAGGTATCACAAAGTATGGTCAGCACAGTAACCGGACCAGGCAATGTGATGTAGTCATTGCACGAATTCGCCTTGGCTATCTTGAGATTATCTTGAAAGGATTTCGGGGCTTTAGTGTCCCCGCAGCCCGGTCCTCGACCAGGCCTCCACCCCCCCAGGAAGCAGCCCGTGACAGCTGACTAACACCCAGGTTCCTATTTTTTACTGCTAGGTAAAAGGGGCATAGGGTGAAAGAAACTCCGCCCATTGTTTCTCGCCGGCGCCTGGGATCGAACCCAGGATCACAAGTCCAGTGTGCTGTCCGCTCGGCCGACCGGCTCCCCTATATAGACACATCTGTGAGGCTGAGCCACTACCAGAATATTCAGATTGTAAACTCTGTGATAAACCTTTAATGCATTCACTAGAACACTATATTGTTGAATGTGAAACCGTAAAAGATTTTAGACCTCCTGGCCTCTTGTACCACCAACTGTGTAACTATTTCATTGACTCAGGTGTTCTGGAACTACATCCTAACAATTTATCCAAAATTTGCTTGTCCATTTTAAAGAATGAAGAACAATTATATTTCATTATTTTTAAGTTGCATTTCTTATGAACCCATCCCTGCCCTTGTGTGGCAGTGCACAGTAGAAAGTTGATTTTATATATTCATACATTAAAATATTGACTGTAACCATGATATATATATGTGCTTCAGCGTACAGTTTAGACCTATTGTCTTGTGTATGACCCTCTGCTCTGTGTGACAGTGAATACCAGCATTATCCTCACTTTAATAAGGCTTAATTTAAATCCTCAGATTAGGCAGAATTGTAGCTAAATTTTGTCAATAAAGATGTTAATAATAATAAGGGACTGCCCCTGGTGCTCTTGCAAAGGCGGTCAGCTTGCATAAGCTTAAGCTAAAAGCCAGTTTGGTGTACTTACTAGGCTGCCAGTTTGTTTTGTACACATGCGCAGGCTGGTGAGGCAGAGATCTCTTTATTTTTTTCACTTGATGAAATTTTCCTTATACTTCTACGATTAGAAGTATAAAGACCCTTCGATTAAATATAATCGAAGGGTCGATTATATTTCTTGTATTTACGAGTGCAATATGTTAGGTAATTATTCTCGACTGTCACTAGAGGGGTCGGAGGTATTGCTGTCATTAATCAAGGGGTATATTCCTGAATATTCCAGGACAGAATTTAGCTCCAGGTAGAAGAAAAGCTCATGTGCCGCAACAAATAAGCGTCTATTAGGTCAGGGCATCTAATCACAACCATGATTAACTTCACAACAGTAGACATAATGTGATTGGCTGTTGTTGCTAGGCAACTTGAGCACGGTGACGAATTTTTGTCGGAAGTTTGTTATTCGTGCTCCGCCATTGTTGAGAGTGCTCAGTTGTCAGAATTAGTGCCCAAATTGTCAGCCGTTAACGGTAATCTGTGGAGTGTGGGACGGTGTGTTGATAACTGACGAAACACTCTACAATGTTAAATTGATAATTACTCAAATGTAAGTTGTGTGTGAACTGTTAATATCCAAACTAGTTATCTGACGATGTGAGGACAGTGAAATTGTGCTACGGCGATGAACTTTACCAAAAGCTAAGTAAATATTCAGAAGAAAAAGCCTAGTGGGAATTATGGAGAATTGTGTAATTACTGCTGATTTAAGAGGCCAACTTGCAAGTATAGTCTTTAAGGAATTAACAGAAGAATACCATGCTTCTCAGAATATTAACCTTCGTTAAGGTTTGTTGATATATTTGTTTGGCCAGTTTTCGCCGACCGCTAGAATTGTGAAGTTTGTGTGGGAGGCGTGGGTGACTGTGCTTCTTGAGGCACTGAATTAATTCAACCTATTCTCCAGCCCAAGTGACTTGCTGACAGGATGAATCTTCCATACAGAACATGGAAGATTTCATTCCGTATGGAATGGGGAAAAAATTAACACATTTTTTATTTAAATTAATTATATATTGTAATAATTAATATATTATTATATATATATATATATATATATATATATATATATATATATTGTACATTAGTTAAATCTAGGTAAGGTTAGGTATGTTTTAGTTACGTTGATTTATGAAATATTAACAATACAGTGTAATGATCTGGGGCTCAGCTCATTGGTTCTCCCTTCTCCCCTCTCTTCCCTCTCCTTCTCCCCTCCTTTCCTTCTCCCTCTCCCCTCCTTCCTTCTCCCCTCCCCTTGGCCGTCATTCGTCTCCTCCTCTTCCCCCCCCCCTGTCGCCCATTTGTCAGGGTCAAGAGGTTGACCTGAGGGTAGGGTGGTCTTGGATACCTTGGCTTCTCCCACCCACTCAACTTCCCCACTCAGATATTTCCCTCTCCACCCCCTCTCATCCCCTCTCATCCCCTCTCTTCCCCTCTCACCGGCCTCTTCCCCATACCAGGCAGAGTCAAATGTCCCTACCCTTGATCTTAGAGGAGACAGGCTTGAACATAAATTATCAGTTTTGTAAACATTGCTCGCAGGTGTACTGGGGCCCCATAGAGGCGCCTTGTCCCCCTTCTCTTAGCTGGGGGAGAGCTGACTCAATCTTCAGGAATTCATGTAGCTTTCCACGGCAGATCAGTGAAGGTGATTGGCCTGAGATAAGGGCCAAGTCCTTATTGGCCCTAGAGAGGCAGACCTCAGGCCTACGTGTTAAATGGTTGGCCATTGCCAAAATAATGGGTGGAGCCCTGGGGCTGTATTAGATGGTGGGAGGAGTAATCCTTCCCAGCAATAAGTTGGAAAAACTAAATTTCATTAGTGTGTCTTGGGAGTGTATTAGGAACAGGGCCGCAAGCCCGTATCCTCGGAGCTGAGGGCAGCCATCAACATCGTGGCCGTAGTGCGGGTATTTAAGGTATAGTAGCACTTGAGTTTTGTGTCCTCAATAAATATCCATTGTGCCTCTAGGGAAATAGAATAGGTTATGTGTTCAAATTGTCTTAATTTACATGTTTCATAAAATAAATTGTATAGCTTGTCCAGTGGTATTCACTTAACTCCCCTTTTATATATTTTGCTACTTTGTCATTTTTAGGTGGTGTATTGGAAGCCCCCATGTTCTCCTACTATTAATAGATACTAAAGTTGCCCTTGGATTCAAATAAGTAACGTAAATTACGCAAACTAATTTTCCAAAATTTATTACTGAAATTCATATTACCCGGAGTCCCATGGTTACTGATTCCTTGCCTTCCTGGGGGATCGGTGATAGACACATTCAGGTATGGTTGGTCGGGAAGGTGGTGGCAGTGCTTTAATGGTTTTTATTTTATAATTAGTAATAAGCGAATAACCCTTGTCCTTGGTGTATCTTCCTCATTTAATATTCCTCTTACATACGTGGCAGTCCAGTGAGGGGTCATGCTGGACTGTAACAGTGTTAAGCTGGGGTATTGAGTGAAGAGAGACAGAGATGTACAACAGAGAGCGTATAGTACGATTATGAGAGATCACAAGATAACAGGATTAATACTGGGGAACATTGAGTTATTACAATAGAGGCCGCGGTTATTACGACGGGGTAAGCGGTCATTACAACAGCCTGATAATAAACAAACCTTGTTTCGGGTTATACCTTTGAACATAGCCATGGGGAAAATAAGTCAAATAGTTAAATAGATTTGAATTATATTTAAACCGGATGACACCTTGTTTTGATGATGTGCTGCGATAATTTAAGTTTGTCAGTAAAAGTTGATGGTCAGATTAGTCTTGGCTAAGAAAAATCTCAAGAAAATTTAATGTAATGTTAAATTTTCTAAAACTGTATAAAATGCCAGAACGAAACTTGAAGTGTCCGTAGCCTCCTGATTTTAATGATTCATTTTCTAACAATCTTATTATTAGTAAATCCAGTACCAAGACACAAGATTAACAGAGAGCACTTAGATGCTTATATATTATAATAAAAATAAGGGTTAACTTATGTTATACACTCCTGGTTATTAAATTTTGTTGCTGAGAATTTAAACAAATAATTATAATTTTCAGGTCCTCAGCAGCTTTAAATACGCTGCTGAGGACCTGAAAACTGGTGGATCGACAGGCATAGTAGTAGGGCCAGCCCGGCCTGGTAAACTTAGGTCTTGTGAAAGTGCTTTAGGAGGTTGATGTTGTTGTTTTAGATTCAGCTACTCGCAACATAACGTTCCAAATAGCACGGACTATGGTGAGCCCGTAGTGGACATACCTGGCACAGGAGCGGGGCTGTAATTGTGCTTCAGGAGTTCCATGGCTCTTAACTTCTGTGGGAGCCTGAGTAGGAGGTCGGGCAGGTTCTGCTTCTATACACGTGGTTCGAGGGTACCAGAAATATATCCACACAGTGATTTATCACTAAACATCCTAAAAGAACTAAAACCGATTACTATCCCTCGCAATAGCTGCTGCGTGATAACAAAAACAACATTGTGTCAGTTGCACTGTTAGAACACATACGAAATGGAACCAGCGAGTCTAAATGGATTCAAAGAACTGCCACTCATATTAAAATGATGGGACTGCACGATGTATATACAGATGAAAGAGTACAGCACTTCCTTCCATCCTGGCAGATAGTACCTTTTGACATCCTGACCCCTGCATACCCCACCAAGAAACTAATCACAAACAACCCTCATGCTCAGCTTGCTGCTAAATTAAGCACCATAGAACACATTCACAATATACAAGCTGAAAACAACATTGCACAGACCATATACACTGACGGATCACTCAATACAGCTACAGGGAGGGCAGGAAGTGCTGTTATTGCTCATCAGCCCGATGGCAGCACAATTCAAAGGAATATCCGAATTAGTAACTGGGCGTCCACAATGCAAGCCGAGTTGGTAGCGATACTGGTAGCACTCGAAATTATTGACAACACTGAAGTAGACAGCTTAATTATTTCTGACTCCCTTTCCTCACTACGAGCAATAAACAGTTTGCAATCAAGTAATAACGTGCTTGTCTTGGAAGCTAGACGTAGATATGTAAGAATACTTAGCAAGAGGGTAAATATAAAAATGTTGTGGATTCCTTCTCACATTGGCATGCAGGAACATGACAAAGTTGACGCCCTTGCTAAGGCTGCAGTAAATAAAGACAGTATTGAACGGAATCTTGAGTTATCAAATAGGTCCCTTAAAAGTGTCATTAGACGAGAACTCCTGGATGGATTTGGAGAAAGTAGAACAGTGCAAACTGGAACTAGCAGGTCCATTGTTCATCACAATGAAATGTGTGAAGTAAAACATGTGTATGGGGCAAGTAACAAAGTCAGTAGACTAACAGATGTTGTCACAGCTCGTATAAGACTTGGCTACAAGTATCTCTGGCAGTTGAACTTGTATAGGGATCTAGATGAAGTAAAGTGTAAAGTGTGTGGACATAGACAGGGACACACACTCGAACACTATATCTTAGATTGTAGTAAAATTGAGCCATTTAGAGATAAATCTAAGCTCACTCTGTATGATATGGCAACCTATCTTATTACCATGGATAAATTACCTGAAATCCTTGCACTGTACCCACATTTCGCTTCCAGTAAATGAACGACATATGAGATTCAGATACAAGTAGTGTATTGTGAGGACTAATAATAAACAGAAGCTCCCCTATGACTCTGTAATATCCCCATTGGCCAAACTATTATGTATTAACGACAAGACCTACCATTAATGTATGATGACTTACTGTAAATATGTAGCTCTTGAAATAGCACTTTCTCTGTAATTAGCTGACATTGTAACTATAAGGTGTGAAGGATTGAAGAAATTGTTTATGTAATAATCTAAGATGAGGTCTGATAAAGACCTTTTGTGCCCTCTGTAATGCTTTTGCGCAACCGCTCACAGGATGAGTATGGGGTGCACAATAAACTAGCCGCCTTCGGCGGCAACAATCAATCAAGTTATGTACTCGTCAGTCAGTGTTTCATATCTTAACTCCTAGGGAAAGACCCAGTAGAATATAGTAAGTCTCAGTGTAGTTAGGTATCCGAGGTTATATACTAGAGCATTGTGTGATAAGATTGTGGAAAACCGAATATTTTCTTGAAGTAATTTTAGGTAAGTGTAAGATTTGACTGTGTTGTGCTAAAGATGGGAGCATTGTGTTTCCTGGTGTAAGCAAGCTCTGCTCTGATAGCACTTATCCTCAGGAAGGATGTACCCTGGAGGTAATCACTTCAAAATCACTACGTAATTAGTGCTACTATTTACTTAATATCCAGGGTTAGGTTAGGATAAGGCTGGAATTTAATTTGCAGAAAACCAAATTAGTCAGACTGCTTCAAAGAAAACGAGTTAAACATGAACTTTATATATTTTAAACCAACGTCTTATAATACTATAAAGTTATAACGTGAGAATATTCTCAGTTTAGAACAAAGGTTCACTTGCCAGTTTACAAGTAGACTCTTATTGGAACCGTAATATGCTTTCAGACCACCACAAATATCTACATAGGTATCCAGATGGTTCTGGGGGGGGGGGGGGAGAAGAGTTGGTGTATCGTTCTAATCACTTTAGAATACTTGACAATTGTTCACCTATGGTATGATAGCAGATGCCATCGGTATGTATAATAAGGTATACAGTTATGTATTTTTATCGTATACTCTCATGTAATCTGTTCTAGCTGCGAATTATCTCAGTCGATCGTTTTAAATTAAAGTATAAATGATATAAATACATGATTATGCAAGTGTCTGAGGCGAGTGAAGAGTGGGAGGGTTGTAGAGGGTCCACGACCAGCCTCGCTTGGTAACACTAGCAGGATGACGGCTCTTACGCCTCCCCCACCTCTTGTGTCTCCTCGCTTCCCCTACCCTCCTCCACACCACCCCCCTTCCCCTGTGTCGTGCACGCTCTCTCTCAATGTGTCGTGCACGCTCTCTCTCCCTGTGCCTTGCACGCTCTCTCTCCCTGTGTCGTGCACGCTCTCCCTCCCTGTGCCTTGCACGCTCTCCCTCCCTGTGCCGTGCATGCTCTCCCTCCCTGTGTCTTGCACGCTCTCCCTCCCTGTGCCGTGCATGCTCTCCCTCCCTGTGCCGTGCATGCTCTACCTCCCTGTGCCGTGCACGCTCTCCCTCCCTGTGCCGTGCATGCTCTCCCTCCCTGTGCCTTGCACGCTCTCCCTCCCTGTGCCGTGCATGCTCTCCCTCCCTGTGCCGTGCATGCTCTACCTCCCTGTGCCGTGCACGCTCTCCCTCCCTGTGCCGTGCATGCTCTCCCTCCCTGTGCCTTGCACGCTCTCCCTCCCTGTGCCGTGCACGCTCTCCCTCCCTGTGCCGTGCACGCTCTCCCTCCCCTGTGCCGTGCACGCTCTCCCTCCCTGTGCCGTGCACGCTCTCCCTCCCTGTGCCGTGCACGCTCTCCCTCCCTGTGCCATGCACGCTCTCCCTCCCTGTGCCGTGCACGCTCTCCCTCCCTGTGCCGTGCACGCACTCCCTCCCTGTGCCTTGCACGCTCTCCCTCCCTGTGCCGTGCACGCTCTCCCTCCCTGTGCCGTGCACGCTCTCCCTCCCTGTGCCGTGCACGCTCTCCCTCCCTGTGCCGTGCACGCTCTCCCTCCCTGTGCCGTGCACGCTCTCCCTCCCTGTGCCGTGCACGCTCTCCCTCCCTGTGCCGTGCACGCTCTCCCTCCCTGTGCCGTGCACGCTCTCCCTCCCTGTGCCGTGCACGCTCTCCCTCCCTGTGCCTTGCACGCTCTCCCTCTCTGTGCCGTGCACGCTCTCCCTCCCTGTGCCGTGCACGCTCTCCCTCCCTGCGCCGTGCACACTCTCACTCCCTGAGCCGTGCACGCTCTCCCTCCCTGTGCCGTGCACGCTCTTCCTCCCTGCGCCATGCACGCTCTCCCTCCCTGTGCCTTGCACGCTCTCCCTCCCTGTGCCGTGCACGCTCTCCCTCCCTGTGCCGTGCACGCTCTCCCTCCCTGTGCCGTGCACGCTCTCCCTCCCTGTGCCGTGCACGCTCTCCCTCCCTGTGCCGTGCACGCTCTCCCTCCCTGTGCCGTGCACGCTCTCCCTCCCTGTGCCGTGCACGCTCTCCCTCCCTGTGCCGTGCACGCTCTCCCTCCCTGTGCCTTGCACGCTCTCCCTCTCTGTGCCGTGCACGCTCTCCCCTCCCTGTGCCGTGCACGCTCTCCCTCCCTGCGCCGTGCACACTCTCACTCCCTGAGCCGTGCACGCTCTCCCTCCCTGTGCCGTGCACGCTCTTCCTCCCTGCGCCATGCACGCTCTCCCTCCCTGTGCCTTGCACGCTCTCCCTCCCTGTGCCGTGCACGCTCTCCCTCCCTGTGCCGTGCACGCTCTCCCTCCCTGTGCCGTGCACGCTCTCCCTCCCTGTGCCGTGCACGCTCTCCCTCCCTGTGCCGTGCACGCACTCCCTTCCTGTGCCTTGCACGCTCTCCCTCCCTGTGCCGTGCACGCTCTCCCTCCCTGTGCCGTGCACGCTCTCCCACCCTGTGCCGTGCACGCTCTCCCTCCCTGTGCCGTGCACGCTCTCCCTCCCTGTGCCTTGCACGCTCTCCCTCCCTGTGCCGTGCATGCTCTCCCTCCCTGTGCCTTGCACGCTCTCCCTCCCTGTGCCGTGCATGCTCTCCCTCCCTGTGCCGTGCATGCTCTACCTCCCTGTGCCGTGCACGCTCTCCCTCCCTGTGCCGTGCATGCTCTCCCTCCCTGTGCCTTGCACGCTCTCCCTCCCTGTGCCGTGCATGCTCTCCCTCCCTGTGCCGTGCATGCTCTACCTCCCTGTGCCGTGCACGCTCTCCCTCCCTGTGCCGTGCATGCTCTCCCTCCCTGTGCCTTGCACGCTCTCCCTCCCTGTGCCGTGCACGCTCTCCCTCCCTGTGCCGTGCACGCTCTCCCTCCCTGTGCCGTGCACGCTCTCCCTCCCTGTGCCGTGCACGCTCTCCCTCCCTGTGCCGTGCACGCTCTCCCTCCCTGTGCCGTGCACGCTCTCCCTCCCTGTGCCGTGCACGCTCTCCCTCCCTGTGCCGTGCACGCACTCCCTCCCTGTGCCTTGCACGCTCTCCCTCCCTGTGCCGTGCACGCTCTCCCTCCCTGTGCCGTGCACGCTCTCCCTCCCTGTGCCGTGCACGCTCTCCCTCCCTGTGCCGTGCACGCTCTCCCTCCCTGTGCGGTGCACGCTCTCCCCCCCTGTGCCGTGCACGCTCTCCCTCCCTGTGCCGTGCACGCTCTCCCTCCCTGTGCCGTGCACGCTCTCCCTCCCTGTGCCGTGCACGCTCTCCCTCCCTGTGCCTTGCACGCTCTCCCTCTCTGTGCCGTGCACGCTCTCCCTCTCTGTGCCGTGCACGCTCTCCCTCCCTGCGCCGTGCACACTCTCACTCCCTGAGCCGTGCACGCACTCCCTCCCTGTGCCGTGCACGCTCTTCCTCCCTGCGCCGTGCACGCTCTCCCTCCCTGTGCCTTGCACGCTCTCCCTCCCTGTGCCGTGCACGCTCTCCCTCCCTGTGCCGTGCACGCTCTCCCTCCCTGTGCCGTGCACGCTCTCCCTCCCTGTGCCGTGCACGCACTCCCTCCCTGTGCCTTGCACGCTCTCCCTCCCTGTGCCGTGCACGCTCTCCCTCCCTGTGCCGTGCACGCTCTCCCTCCCTGTGCCGTGCACGCTCTCCCTCCCTGTGCCGTGCACGCTCTCCCTCCCTGTGCCGTGCACGCTCTCCCTCCCTGTGCCGTGCACGCTCTCCCTCCCTGTGCCTTGCACGCTCTCCCTCTCTGTGCCGTGCACGCTCTCCCTCCCTGTGCCGTGCACGCTCTTCCTCCCTGCGCCGTGCACACTCTCACTCCCTGAGCCGTGCACGCTCTCCCTCCCTGTGCCGTGCACGCTCTTCTTCCCTGCGCCGTGCACGCTCTCCCTCCCTGTGCCTTGCACGCTCTCCCTTCCTGTGCCGTGCACGCACTCCCTCCCTGTGCCTTGCACGCTCTCCCTCCCTGTGCCGTGCACGCTCTCCCTCCCTGTGCCGCGCACGCTCTCCCTCCCTGTGCCGTGCACGCTCTCCCTCCCTGTGCCGTGCACGCTCTCCCTCCCTGTGCCGTGCACGCTCTCCCTCCCTGTGCCGTGCACGCTCTCCCTCCCTGTGCCGTGCACGCTCTCCCTCCCTGTGCCGTGCACGCTCTCCCTCCCTGTGCCGTGCACGCTCTCCCTCCCTGTGCCTTGCACGCTCTCCCTCTCTGTGCCGTGCACGCTCTCCCTCCCTGTGCCGTGCACGCTCTCCCTCCCTGCGCCGTGCACACTCTCACTCCCAGAGCCGTGCACGCACTCCCTCCCTGTGCCGTGGACGCTCTTCCTCCCTGCGCCGTGCACGCTCTCCCTCCCTGTGCCTTGCACGCTCTCCCTCCCTGTGCCGTGCACGCTCTCCCTCCCTGTGCCGTGCACGCTCTCCCTCCCTGTGCCGTGCACGCTCTCCCTCCCTGTGCCGTGCACGCTCTCCCTCCCTGTGCCGTGCACGCACTCCCTCCCTGTGCCTTGCACGCTCTCCCTCCCTGTGCCGTGCACGCTCTCCCTCCCTGTGCCGTGCACGCTCTCCCTCCCTGTGCCGTGCACGCTCTCCCTCCCTGTGCCGTGCACGCTCTCCCTCCCTGTGCCGTGCACGCTCTCCCTCCCTGTGCCGTGCACGCTCTCCCTCCCTGTGCCTTGCACGCTCTCCCTCCCTGTGTCGTGCACGCTCTCCCTCCCTGTGCCGTGCACGCTCTCCCTCCCTGCGCCGTGCACACTCTCACTCCCTGAGCCGTGCACGCTCTCCCTCCCTGTGCCGTGCACGCTCTTCCTCCCTGCGCCGTGCACGCTCTCCCTCCCTGTGCCTTGCACGCTCTCCCTCCCTGTGCCGTGCACGCTCTCCCTCCCTGTGCCGTGCACGCTCTCCCTCCATGTGCCGTGAACGCTCTCCCTCCATGTGCCGTGCACGCTCTTCCTCCATGTGCCGTGCACGCTCTCCCTCCCTATGCCGTGCACGCTCTCCCTCCATGTGCTGTGCACGCTCTCCCTCCATGTGCCGTGCACGCTCTCCCTCCATGTGCCGTGCACGCTCTCCCTCCCTGTGCCTTGCACGCTCTCCCTCCCTGTGCCGTGCACGCTCTCCCTCCCTGTGCAGTGCACGCTCTCACTCCCTGTGCATTGCACGCTCTCCCTCCCTGTGCCGTGCACGCTCTCCCTCTCTGTGCCGTGCACGCTCTCCCTCCATGTGCCGTGCACGCTCTCCCTCCATGTGCCGTGCACGCTCTCCCTCCCTGTGCCTTGCACGCTCTCCCTCCCTGTGCCGTGCACGCTCTCCCTCCCTGTGCATTGCACGCTCTCACTCCCCGTGCATTGCACGCTCTCCCTCCCTGTGCCGTGCACGCTCTCCCTCCCTGTGCCTTGCACGCTCTCCATCCCTGTGCCGTGCACGCTCTCCCTCCCTGTGCCGTGCACGTTCTCCCTCCCTGTGCCGTGCACGCTCTCCCTCCCTGTGCCTTGCACGCTCTCCCTCCCTGTGCCGTGCACGCTCTCCCTCTTTGTGCCGTGCACGCTCTCACTCCCTGTGCATTGCACGCTCACCCTCCCTGTGCCGTGCACGCTCTCCCTCCCTGTGCCTTGCACGCTCTCCCTCCCTGTGCCTTGCACGCTCTCCCACCCTGTGCCGTGCACGCTCTCACTCCCTGTGCATTGCACGCTCTCCCTCCCTGTGCCGTGCACGCTCTCCCTCCCTGTGCCTTGCACGCTCTCCCTCCCTGTGCCTTGCACGCTCTCCCTCCCTGTGCCGTGCACGCTCTCCCTCCATGTGCCGTGCACGCTCTCCCTCCCTGTGCCGTGCACGCTCTCCCTTCCTGTGTCGTGCACGCTCTCCCTCCATGTGCCGTGCACGCTCTCCCTCCCTGTGCCTTGCACGCTCTCCCTCCCTGTGCCGTGCACGCTCTCCCTCCCTGTGCCGTGCACGCTCTCCCTCCTTGTGCCGTGCACGCTCTCCCTCCCTGTGCCGTGCACGCTCTCCCTCCATGTTCCGTGCACGCTCTCCCTCCCTCCCTGTGCCGTGCACGCTCTCCCTCCCTGTGCCGTGCACGTTCTCCCTCCCTGTGCCGTGCACGCTCTCCCTCCCTGGTCGTACACGCTCCCCCTCCATGGCCGTACACGCTCCCCCTCCCTGGCCGTACATGCTCCCCCACCCTGGCCGTACATGCTCCCCCTCCATGGCCGTACACGCTCCCCCTCCCTGGCCGTACATGTTCCCCCTCCCTGGCTGTACATGCTCCCCTCTCCCTGGCCGTACATGCTCCCCCACCCTGGCCGTACATGCTCCCCCTCCCTGGCCGTACATGCTCCCCCTCCCTGGCCGTACATGCTCCCCCTCCCTGGCCGTACACGCTCCCCCTCCCTGGCCGTACATGCTCCCCCTCCCTGGCCGTACACGCTCCCCCTCCCTGGCCGTACACGCTCCCCCTCCCTGGCCGTACACGCTCCCCCTCCCTGGCCGTACACGCTCCCCCTCCCTGGCCGTACACGCTCCCCCTCCCTGGCCGTACACGCTCCCCTTCCCTGGCCGTACACGCTCCCCTTCCCTGACCGTACACGCTCCCTCTCCCTGGCCGTACACGCTCCCTCTCCCTGGCCGTACATGCTCCCCTTCTCTGGCCGTACACGCTCCCCCTCCCTGGCCGTACACGCTCCCCCTCCCTGGCCGTACACGCTCCTTCTCCCTGGCCGTACACGCTCCCCCTCCCTGGCCGTACACGCTCCCCCTCCCTGGCCGTACACGCTCCCCCTCCCTGGCCGTACACGCTCTCCCTCCCTGGCCGTACACACTCCCCCTTCCCTCGCCGTACGCGCTCCCCTTCCCTGGCCGTACACGCTCCCTCTCCCTGGCCGTACACGCTCCCTCTCCCTGGCCGTATATGCTCCCCTTCCCTGGCCGTACACGCTCCCTCTCCCTGGCCGTACATGCTCCCTCTCCCTGGCCGTACACGCTCCCTCTCCCTGGCCGTACACGCTCCCTCTCCCTGGCCGTATATGCTCCCCTTCCCTGGCCGTACACGCTTCCTCTCCCTGGCCGTACATGCTCCCTCTCCCTGGCCGTACATGCTCCCCTTCCCTGGCCGTACACGCTTCCTCTCCCTGGCCGTACATGCTCCCTCTCCCTGGCCGTACATGCTCCCTCTCCCTGGCCGTACACGCTTCCTCTCCCTGGCCGTACATGCTCCCTCTCCCTGGCCGTACATGCTCCCTCTCCCTGGCCGTACATGCTCCCCCTCCCTGGCCGTACATGCTCCCCCTCCCTGGCCGTACATGCTCCCTCTCCCTGGCCGTACATGCTCCCCTTCCCTGGCCGTACACGCTTCCTCTCCCTGGCCGTACATGCTCCCCCTCCCTGGCCGTACACGCTTCCTCTCCCTGGCCGTACATGCTCCCTCTCCCTGGCCGTACATGCTCCCTCTCCCTGGCCGTACATGCTCCCTCTCCCTGGCCGTACATGCTCCCTCTCCCTGGCCGTACATGCTCCCTCTCCCTGGCCGTACATGCTCCCCTTCCCTGGCCGTACACGCTTCCTCTCCCTGGCCGTACATGCTCCCCCTCCCTGGCCGTACACGCTTCCTCTCCCTGGCCGTACATGCTCCCTCTCCCTGGCCGTACATGCTCCCTCTCCCTGACCGTACATGCTCCCCCTCCCTGGCCGTACATGCTCCCTCTCCCTGGCCGTACATGCTCCCCTTCCCTGGCCGTACACGCTTCCTCTCCCTGGCCGTACATGCTCCCCCTCCCTGGCCGTACACGCTTCCTCTCCCTGGCCGTACATGCTCCCTCTCCCTGGACGTACATGCTCCCTCTCCCTGGCCGTACATGCTCCCTCTCCCTGGCCGTACATGCTCCCTCTCCCTGGCCGTACATGCTCCCCTTCCCTGGCCGTACACGCTCCCTCTCCCTGGCCGTATATGCTCCCCTTCCCTGGCCGTACACGCTTCCTCTCCCTGGCCGTACACGCTTCCTCTCCCTGGCCGTACATGCTCCCCTTCCCTGGCCGTACACGCTTCCTCTCCCTGGCCGTACATGCTCCCCCTCCCTGGCCGTACACGCTTCCTCTCCCTGGCCGTACATGCTCCCTCTCCCTGGCCGTACATGCTCCCTCTCCCTGGCCGTACATGCTCCCTCTCCCTGGCCGTACATGCTCCCCCTCCCTGGCCGTACATGCTCCCTCTCCCTGGCCGTACATGCTCCCCTTCCCTGGCCGTACACGCTTCCTCTCCCTGGCCGTACATGCTCCCCTCCCTGGCCGTACACGCTTCCTCTCCCTGGCCGTACATGCTCCCTCTCCCTGGCCGTACATGCTCCCTCTCCCTGGCCGTACATGCTCCCCCTCCCTGGCCGTACATGCTCCCTCTCCCTGGCCGTACATGCTCCCCCTCCCTGGCCGTACACGCTTCCTCTCCCTGGCCGTACATGCTCCCTCTCCCTGGCCGTACATGCTCCCTCTCCCTGGCCGTACATGCTCCCCTTCCCTGGCCGTACATGCTCCCTCTCCCTGGCCGTACATGCTCCCCCTCCCTGGCCGTACACGCTTCCTCTCCCTGGCCGTACATGCTCCCTCTCCCTGGCCGTACATTCTCCCCCTCCCTGGCCGTACATGCTCCCTCTCCCTGGCCGTACATGCTCCCTCTCCCTGGCCGTACATGCTCCCTCTCCCTGGCCGTACATGCTCCCCCTCCCTGGCCGTACATGCTCCCTCTCCCTGGCCGTACATGCTCCCCTTCCCTGGCCGTACATGCTCCCTCTCCCTGGCCGTACATGCTCCCTCTCCCTGGCCGTACATGCTCCCCCTCCCTGGCCGTACATGCTCCCTCTCCCTGGCCGTACATGCTCCTCCTCCCTGGCTGTACACGCTTCCTCTCCCTGGCCGTACATGCTCCCTCTCCCTGGCCGTACATGCTCCCTCTCCCTGGCCGTACATGCTCCCCTTCCCTGGCCGTACATGCTCCCTCTCCCTGGCCGTACATGCTCCCCCTCCCTGGCCGTACACGCTTCCTCTCCCTGGCCGTACATGCTCCCTCTCCCTGGCCGTACATTCTCCCCCTCCCTGGCCGTACATGCTCCCTCTCCCTGGCCATACATGCTCCCTCTCCCTGGCCGTACACGCTTCCTCTCCCTGGCCGTACACGCTTCCTCTCCCTGGCCGAACATGCTCCCTCTCCCTGGCCGTACATTCTCCCCCTCCCTGGCCGTACATGCTCCCTCTCCCTGGCCGTACACGCTCCCCCTCCCTGGCCGTACATGCTCCCCCTCCCTGGCCGTACATTCTCCCCCTCCCTGGCCGTACATGCTCCCTCTCCCTGGCCGTACACGCTCCCCCTCCCTGGCCGTACATGCTCCCTCTCCCTGGCCGTACACGCTTCCTCTCCCTGGCCGTACACGCTTACTCTCCGTGGCCGTACATGCTCCCTCTCCCTGGCCGTACATGCTCCCTCTCCCTGGCCGTACACGCTCCCCCTCCCTGGCCGTACACGCTCCCCCTCCCTGGCCGTACATGCTCCCCCTCCCTGCGCCTTACACGCTTCCATATACGTTTATTTATTTCCATACACAAGAGACCTAACAGTCGTGTACAGTGACCAGCACGCAGAGCGTCTTGGGCAGGTCCTTCATCATAATGTTCCCCGGAACACGACCCGCCAAATCGTCTAACAACCAGGTACCCATTCACTGCTGGGTGAACAGAGGCTACAGTTGAGGATTGGCGCCCGGTCAATCCTCCTCGGCTAGGATACGAACCCAAGCCAAAACGCTTGCGAAACGCAGACGAATGTGTGATCACTTCGCCACGAAGACTGCGTGGGGACTACATCGTAGAAACCATCATGGCATCGTATTATTGTTGCTCAAATTATCCGCCATTTTCTTCCTGTGCCCCCCCCCCACCCCCACCCCCCCTCCCCAGTTAACCATCTGTCTCCCGTATTTTGCAAAGTATACAATTAAGATGCTGACACGTGCAACAATTTCTGAAAGCGAATGTTGCACGAAGAACTATGAGACGAGAGTGTGAGCGACGTTGAAGCAGCAGCAGCAGCAGCAGCAGCAGCAGCAGCAGCAGCAGCAGCAGCAGCAGCAGCAGCAGTAGGAGCAGCAGCAGCAGCAGGCTTCCTGTTGCTTTGTTGGGTGTGCATGGCCCCCGTGTCTGCCAGTCTGCCTCTGACCGCCATGGCTGACGCTACCTCTCTGCCACTCCTGCTGCTGCTGCTGCTTCATGGCTCCTGTGTTGGTGAGTACCTGGCTGGTGCGTGTACCTCTGTGTTGGTGAGTACCTGGCTGATGCGTGTACCACTGTGTTGGTGAGTACCTGGCTGGTGCGTGTATCTCTGTGTTGGTGAGTACCTGGCTGATGCGTGTACCACTGTGTTGGTGAGTACCTGGCTGGTGCGTGTACCACTGTGTTGGTGAGTACCTGGCTGGTGCGTGTACCACTGTGTTGGTGAGTACCTGGCTGGTGCGTGTACCTCTGTGTTGGTGAGTACCTGGCTGGTGCGTGTACCTCTGTGCTGGTGAGTACCTGGCTGGTGCGTGTACCTCTGTGTTGGTGAGTACCTGGCTGGTGCGTGTACCACTGTGTTGGTGAGTACCTAACTGGTGCCTGTACCACTGTGTTGGTGAGTACCTGGCTGGTGCGTGTACCTCTGTGTTGGTGAGTACCTGGCTGGTGCGTGTACTACTGTGTTGGTGAGTACCTGGCTGGTGCGTGTACCACTGTGTTGGTGAGTACCTGGCTGGTGCGTGTACCACTGTGTTGGTGAGTACCTGGCTGGTGCGTGTACCACTGTTGGTGAGTACCTGGCTGGTGCGTGTACCTCTGTGTTGGTGAGTACCTGGCTGGTGCCTGTACCACTGTGTTGGTGAGTACCTGGCTGGTGCCTGTACCACTGTGTTGGTGAGTACCTGGCTGGTGCGTGTACCTCTGTGTTGGTGAGTACCTGGCTGGTGCGTGTACCTCTGTGTTGGTGAGTACCTGGCTGGTGCGTGTACCTCTGTGTTGGTGAGTACCTGGCTGGTGCGTGTACCTCTGTGTTGGTGAGTACCTGGCTGGTGCGTGTACCGCTGTGTTGGTGAGTACCTGGCTGGTGCGTGTACCACTGTGTTGGTGAGTACCTGGCTGGTGCGTGTACCTCTGTGTTGGTGAGTACCTGGCTGGTGCGTGTACCTCTGTGTTGGTGAGTACCTGGCTGGTGCGTGTACCTCTGTGTTGGTGAGTACCTGGCTGGTGCGTGTACCTCTGTGTTGGTGAGTACCTGGCTGGTGCGTGTACCACTGTGTTGGTGAGTACCTGGCTGGTGCGTGTACCACTGTGTTGGTGAGTACCTGGCTTGTGCGTGTACCACTGTGTTGGTGAGTACCTGGCTGGTGTGTGTACCACTGTGTTGGTGAGTACCTGGCTGGTGCCTGTACCTCTGTGTTGGTGAGTACCTGGCTGGTGCGTGTACCTCTGTGTTGGTGAGTACCTCTCTGGTGCGTGTACCGCTGTGTTGGTGAGTACCTGGCTGGTACCTGTACCACTGTGTTGGTGAGTACCTGGCTGGTGCGTGTACCGCTGTGTTGGTGAGTACCTGGCTGGTGCCTGTACCACTGTGTTGGTGAGTACCTGGCTGGTGCGTGTACCTCTGTGTTGGTGAGTACCTGGCTGGTGCGTGTACCTCTGTGTTGGTGAGTACCTGGCTGGTGCGTGTACCGCTGTGTTGGTGAGTACCTGGCTGGTGCGTGTACCTCTGTGTTGGTGAGTACCTGGCTGGTGCGTGTACCTCTGTGTTGGTGAGTACCTGGCTGGTGCGTGTACCACTGTGTAGGTGAGTACCTGGCTGGTGCGTGTACCACTGTGTTGGTGAGTACCTTGGTGGTGCGTGTACCTCTGTGTTGGTGAGTACCTGGCTGGTGCGTGTACCGCTGTGTTGGTGAGTACCTGGCTGGTGCGTGTACCTCTGTGTTGGTGAGTACCTGGCTGGTGCGTGTACCTCTGTGTTGGTGAGTACCTGGCTGGTGCGTGTACCTCTGTGTTGGTGAGTACCTGGCTGGTGCGTGTACCACTGTGTTGGTGAGTACCTGGCTGGTGCGTGTACCACTGTGTTGGTGAGTACCTGGCTGGTGCCTGTACCTCTGTGTTGGTGAGTACCTGGCTGGTGCGTGTACCTCTGTGTTGGTGAGTACCAGGCTGGTGCGTGTACCACTGTGTTGGTGAGTACCTTGGTGGTGCGTGTACCTCTGTGTTGGTGAGTACCTGGCTGGTGCGTGTACCACTGTGTTGGTGAGTACCTGGCTGGTGCCTGTACCACTGTGTTGGTGAGTACCTTGGTGGTGCGTGTACCACTGTGTTGGTGAGTACCTTGGTGGTGCGTGTACCTCTGTGTTGGTGAGTACCTTGGTGGTGCGTGTACCTCTGTGTTGGTGAGTACCAGGCTGGTGCGTGTACCACTGTGTTGGTGAGTACCTTGGTGGTGCGTGTACCACTGTGTTGGTGAGTACCTGGCTGGTGCGTGTACCACTGTGTTGGTGAGTACCTGGCTGGTGCGTGTACCTCTGTGTTGGTGAGTACCTGGCTGGTGCGTGTACCACTGTGTTGGTGAGTACCTGGCTGGTGCGTGTACCACTGTGTTGGTGAGTACCTGGCTGGTGCGTGTACCACTGTGTTGGTGAGTACCTTGGTGGTGCGTGTACCACTGTGTTGGTGAGTACCTGGCTGGTGCGTGTACCACTGTGTTGGTGAGTACCTGGCTGGTGCGTGTACCACTGTGTTGGTGAGTACCTTGGTGGTGCGTGTACCACTGTGTTGGTGAGTACCTGGCTGGTGCGTGTACCTCTGTGTTGGTGAGTACCTGGCTGGTGCGTGTACCACTGTGTTGGTGAGTACCTGGCTGGTGCGTGTACCTCTGTGTTGGTGAGTACCTGGCTGGTGCCTGTACCTCTGTGTTGGTGAGTACCTGACTGGTGCCTGTACCTCTGTGTTGGTGAGTACGTGGCTGGTGCCTGTACCTCTGTGTTGGTGAGTACCTGGCTGGTGCGTGTACCACTGTGTTGGTGAGTACCTGGCTGGTGCGTGTACCACTGTGTTGGTGAGTACCTTGGTGGTGCGTGTACCACTGTGTTGGTGAGTACCTTGGTGGTGCGTGTACCTCTGTGTTGGTGAGTACCTTGGTGGTGCGTGTACCACTGTGTTGGTGAGTACCTGGCTGGTGCGTGTACCACTGTGTTGGTGAGTACCTGGCTGGTGCCTGTACCACTGTGTTGGTGAGTACCTTGGTGGTGCGTGTACCACTGTGTTGGTGAGTACCTGGCTGGTGCGTGTACCTCTGTGTTGGTGAGTACCTGGCTGGTGCCTGTACCACTGTGTTGGTGAGTACCTTGGTGGTGCGTGTACCACTGTGTTGGTGAGTACCTTGGTGGTGCGTGTACCTCTGTGTTGGTGAGTACCTTGGTGGTGCGTGTACCACTGTGTTGGTGAGTACCTGGCTGGTGTGTGTACCACTGTGTTGGTGAGTACCTTGGTGGTGCGTGTACCACTGTGTTGGTGAGTACCTTGGTGGTGCGTGTACCACTGTGTTGGTGAGTACCTTGGTGGTGCGTGTACCACTGTGTTGGTGAGTACCTTGGTGGTGCGTGTACCACTGTGTTGGTGAGTACCTTGGTGGTGCGTGTACCACTGTGTTGGTGGGTACCTTGGTGGTGCGTGTACCTCTGTGTTGGTGAGTACCTTGGTGGTGCCTGTACCTCTGTGTTGGTGAGTACCTGGCTGGTGCGTGTACCTCTATGTTGGTGAGTACCTGGCTGGTGTGTGTACCACTGTGTTGGTGAGTACCTTGGTGGTGCGTGTACCACTGTGTTGGTGAGTACCTGGCTGGTGCGTGTACCTCTGTGTTGGTGAGTACCTGGCTGGTGTGTGTACCACTGTGTTGGTGAGTACCTGGCTGGTGCCTGTACCTCTGTGTTGGTGAGTACCTGGCTGGTGTGTGTACCACTGTGTTGGTGAGTACCTGGCTGGTGCCTGTACCTCTGTGTTGGTGAGTACCTTGGTGGTGCGTGTACCTCTGTGTTGGTGAGTACCTGGCTGGTGTGTGTACCTCTGTGTTGGTGAGTACCTGGCTGGTGCCTGTACCTCTGTGTTGGTGAGTACCTTGGTGGTGCGTGTACCTCTGTGTTGGTGAGTACCTTGGTGGTGCGTGTACCTCTGTGTTGGTGAGTACCTGGCTGGTGCGTGTACCTCTGTGTTGGTGAGTACCTGGCTGGTGCCTGTACCTCTGTGTTGGTGAGTACCTGGCTGGTGCGTGTACCTCTGTGTTGGTGAGTACCTGGCTGGTGCGTGTACCTCTGTGTTGGTGAGTACCTGGCTGGTGCGTGTACCACTGTGTTGGTGAGTACCTTGGTGGTGCGTGTACCTCTGTGTTGGTGAGTACCTTGGTGGTGCGTGTACCTCTGTGTTGGTGAGTACCTGGCTGGTGCCTGTACCTTTATGTTGGTGAGTACCTGGCTGGTGCCTGTACCTCTGTGTTGGTGAGTACCTGGCTGGTGCCTGTACCTCTGTGTTGGTGAGTACCTGCTTCAAACACTCTACCCCTCACCTCCACACTCTACCCCTCACCCCCACACTCTACCCCTCAATCCTATACTCTACCCTTAACCTCCACACTCTACCCCTCACCCCCTACACTCTACCCCTCACCCCTACACTCTACCCCTCACCCCTACACTCTACCCCTACACTCTACCCCTCACCCCTACACTCTACCCCCTCACCCCTACACTCTACCCCCTCACCCCTACACTCTACCCCTCACCCCTACACTCTACCCCTCACCTCCACACTCTACCCCTCACCCCCACACTGTACCCCTCACCCCCACACTCTACCCCTCAATCCTATACTCTACCCTTAACCTCCACACTCTACCCCTCACCCCCTACACTCTACCCCTCACCCCTACACTCTACCCCTCACCCCTACACTCTACCCCTACACTCTACCCCTCACCCCTACACTCTACCCCCTCACCCCTACACTCTACCCCCTCACCCCTACACTCTACCCCTCACCCCTACACTCTACCCCTCACCTCCACACTCTACCCCTCACCCCCACACTCTACCCCTCACCCCCACACTCTACCCCTCAATCCTATACTCTACCCTTAACCTCCACACTCTACCCCTCACCCCCTACACTCTTCCCCTCACCCCTACACTCTACCCCTCACCCCTACACTCTACCCCTACACTCTACCCCTCACCCCTACACTCTACCCCCTCACCCCTACACTCTACCCCCTCACCCCCACACTCTACCCCCTCACCCCTACACTCTACCCCTCACCTCCACACTCTACCCCTCACCCCCACACTGTACCCCTCACCCCCACACTCTACCCCTCACCCCCACACTCTACCCCTCACCCCCACACTCTACCCCTCACCCCCACACTCTACCCCTCACCCCCACACTCTACCCCTCACCCCCACACTCTACCCCTCACCCCCACACTCTACCCCTCACCCCCACACTCTACCCCTCACCCCCACACTCTACCCCTCACCCCCACACTCTACCCCTCACCCCCACACTCTACCCCTCACCCCCACACTCTACCCCTCACCCCCACACTCTACCCCTCACCCCCACACTCTACCCCTCACCCCCACACTCTACCCCTCACCCCCACACTCTACCCCTAGTTTACCTTGATGATCTCATAATCATGTCGCAAGATGTTCAGACTCATTTCCAGAACCTTGAGAAAGTACTTGCAAAGCTCGCTGAAGCTAATTTAAAAATAAAGCTTGCAAAATGTTCATTTTTAAAGCAGAAGATTAATTTCCTAGGTCATACAGTTACACCTTCAGGTATTACATTGAATGAATAAAAAATTATTGCTGCCCGTGATTTTCCAACGCCTCGTACCGCAGAAGCCGTAAGACAGTTCACAGGTCTTGTAGGATTTTATCGTTCATTTATTGCTGGATTCTCTATTATAGCCGCTCCGCTTTACAAGTTGCAAAGAAAAGATGAACCCTTTGTTTGGGGAGAGGCCCAGGATCAGTCATTCAAAAAACTCAAAGCAGCCTTGATTTCGTCACCTGTCCTTAGGTACCCAGATTTTTCTAAACCTTTTACGTTGGTTACAGATGCTAGTGACATAGGTCTAGGTGCTGCAGTACTTCAAGCAGAAGGTCACAGAGATCACGCAATAGCTTATGCTAGCCGCACATTATCTAAAGAAGAGAAAAATTATAGTGCAACAGAACGAGAAGCCTTGGCAGTTGTCTGGGCACTTAAACATTTCAAGGATAGAATTTATAATTACCCAGTTCATGTTCTTACAGATCACCAACCATTAATTCCCTTGTTCAAAAATAAGAATCCAGTTGGAAAGTTTGCTAGATATTTGCTCACAATTCAAGAATTCAATCCCACATTTGGATATATTCCAGGGAAGCAAAATGTTGTAGCCGATGCGTTTTCTCGACACGTAGCTGCGATTCAGTTAAATTACCCAGCATTAGATGTTACAGTAGTAGAAACGGAACAAAGACAAGACCCCATATGGGCACCCGTCATTAAATTTTTGACTAAGCAAGACACTCGCCCGATTTATAAACCGCCAGTACCATTGAAAGAACTAGTTATGTTGGACAATTTACTGTGTAGAGTAGTAAAGCTAGGGACAGCCCCGAGGAAATGTTGTCAGTTAGTTGTTCCAGCTGTCTTGGTACCAACTGTGTTAAAAATTATCCATGATGCTCCCGCAAGTGCACATCCAGGAAAGGATCGTACACTCCAACAAGGTCGATTGAAGTATTTTTGGCCAAAAATGGCTAAGGAGATTGCTCATTATGTTGACAGATGTTTAACTTGTTTACAGCACAAGGGACATGTGTCAGGACCTAATCCAATTCAGGTGTACCCAGCAACTAAAGCTCCTTGGGAACGAATATCGATGGATTTATTGACAAATTTTGCAGAAACAGAGAGAGGGAACAAACATTTGCTTGTAATGGTCAATAATTTTTCACGGTTTTGCGAACTAGTTCCTATCCCGAACAAAACAGCAGAAACCATAGCCAGCGCATTCCATGACCAAATAATTTGTAGATATAGTATGCCTAAAGTAATCCTTTCAGATAATGGTCCAGAATTCAGTAATAGTATTCTAACTAGCTTGTGTGATTTATATAACATCAAAAAATGTAGCATCATCCTTATAATCCAGCAAGTAATGGACTAGCCGAACGTACTAACAGGAAAGTGTTAGATGCCTTGAGAGTCACGTTGAATTTTGATAACAACAATTGGGATGATTTTATACCCTTAATTCAGTGTGCTATAAATTCCTCAATTAATGTTTCTACAGGTGACACACCTCACGCTATTCTTTATGGTACAGATAAGATCCTCCCTAATGAATTGATTAACGTACCTCCTACTCCCTTATATAACGTAGATGATTTTGTTCAAGTGAAGCGTAGACAAATGCAATTAGTATTCAAGAAAATACGAGAACAACTGTCCAAAGCCACAGCCGAGTTCACTCTAGCAAGGAATGCACGAGCTAAACCCAGTAAAATAACTATTGGATCTGTAATAATGATACTTAACCAACACAGGTCTGGTCCTATGTACAAGTTAACTAAGAAATTTTTGGGTCCATATAAGGTAATCGAGCTTATTAAAGGTAACAAATACAGACTTAAGAACTTGTTAACAGGAGAGTATATAAATGAGCATTTAGACCACATGAAGTTAGCTAAAATGACTGTTGACGAGACTGATGAGGAAGATGACAATGAACTTACCCAGACAGATACTCCTACTCGGACACCACCTTCTGTGGTTGACAGACCACTGGATGTTCAGCAACCCCATACTAGCAATTATAATCTTAGATCTAGACCTCTCGTTTCAACCGTGCACTCACCACATGTCCATTGGCTAGATGTTAATGAGGATATCTCTCAAGATGATAGTTTGTCACATGAAGTTTCATCTGTTCCGGACCTTCAGTCAGAGCCAGAGTTGTATAGTGCTCTGGATGAGCTAGGTGTAGATATCCGCAGAATTTATAATTGAGTGCACTCTGCAGTTATTCTGTTTGTTTTGAAAAAAAAAATCATTTGCAGTATTTCTACCACATGTGTCTTATTATTACCATTATATATAATGTATAGTTTTTCTGAACTTTATTTTGTTATAAATTAGATGCCATTGTTAAGTCTACTACCATTTGTATTTTTACAGTGCTTGTCATAAGAGTTATTATTGTTCTAGCAACCACATTGTGGCCAGTGAATCCTGACTGCTATCACGCAGATGTTAGTCTTCTTGATCCAGGTCTTGTATATAGCTTGTAAATATATTGCACATTATATATATTGTACATTGGTCTTGTAAATATATTTAAATATACATAAATATATATATAAATATACACAACACCACTGACCACTGGCACTGGCATACAAACAGTACCACCAGCACATGACGGTGGTGCAACACCACATACAACACCACCAGTGAACACACTCTCACCAGCAACAACACCACACACAGCACATCTGATGACCAACACCTCCACAATGGATAACCACGCTGAAGAAAGTCTCACTATCCTACAATGGAACTGCAATGGCGTTCGCAATAGAATTAATGACATCATACAATACGCTCGTGAACACCAAACTGACGTCATAGTGCTACAGGAGACAATGGTAGGTGATGACTTCAACCCAAGGTTCAGCGGTTATCGCAAGTTCTCCCTGCCACATGGGGAAAGAAAACGGGGTCTCATCACTTTTGTAAATAACAACATTCCCGCACAGATTATTGATGACCTGCACATGGGGGATGAGTTTGAATCACTGGGAGTAACCCTTTACTTAAACAATAATGCTCTACATATAATCAACCTATATGTGCCACAGAGTAAACTTGACCTTGACGCACTGCCTGAGTTTGTTAATGAAGAACCTACCCTGCTGGTTGGTGATCTGAATGCCAGACACCCACACTTTGGTGCCAACTGTCATCAGCCCAATGTCAATGGACGGAAACTGTCACTCTTTGTCAGGGGAAGTGAAAACCTTAGGGTCCTGGGTGATGAACAGCCAACTCACCTCAGAGGAGGAAGATTAGATTATGCTCTCCTGCTGAATGCACAGGACACGGATGCCAGTACACACATTGTGCACAGTTTATGTAGTGACCATTGGGCACTGATTACCACCGTCGACATGAGCAAGAGAAGGAAAGAGACAAATAAAAGAAAAAGGTTATCACTCGGACCAGATATGAGGCCGCACTTCATAAACAGGATGAGTGACTGGTTCACGGAATACCAAATCCCAGAAGACATTAACACATTTGTTGATGACCTTAACCACCAAATTGAGAGCTGTCTAAGAGTTCCGCGCCGTACGCCTGGGCGAAGTAACCCTCAGAGGAAGAAAATAAAATGGTATGAGAATGATTACATAAAGATGCTTAACGCAAATGTGCGAGACATGAGTAGAGAGTACCGGAGACATCCCACTGAAAGTAACCAAGAGTTGTTTAAGACAGTGTGTCAAGTAGCCAGGGAAGAGAAGATTAAAGAGCGGGAAAGACAATGGCTTGACTTCACTAGCTCTATTGGACGGGAAACATCTGCAAGACAAGTGTGGGCAAAAATTCAGATAGCTAAGGGGGGGCAGAGCCCGGCCTGCGGCTCACAAAGACCCCCAGGGTAAGGCTGAGGAACTAATTCACAAGTGGAGTGATGCAGCATCCTCCTCCTCCCTCCCTGCAGAAATCAGCAGGGAACAGCTCCTGCGACATGATGACAGAAGAATTAGGATAACAAGAGCACTGTCTAGTGATGACGAGTATGGGGAACCAATCACAGCCCAAGAAGTAAGGGGCGCTATGAAAAAGGGTAAAAGTACAGCACCTGGTGAAGATGGCGTCACCTACGACATACTCAATGCACTGTGTGCAGTGTCTGGGAATCCACTACTCCACCTGTTTAACAAGTCATTCCTAAGTGGAGTGTTGCCCACACAATGGAAACACGCAATAATTATTCCCATACCGAAGCCTAATGACCCTGGTAATTACAGACCTATCAGCCTCGTGTCATGCACTTGCAAGATGCTTGAAAGGATCATCCTAAACCGACTGTTGCACAAAATAGGCAGGTTAGGGGAGGGGGTCAATGGATTTGTTAAAGGACGGAGCACAGCAAATTGTATAGTTAATTACTTGGTTAATGACACGGCTAGGTACTCTGTATTTGTTGACATCAAAGGAGCCTTCGACAAAGCACAGGGGATTGCGATCCTGGACGAGCTTGCATGCATGGGTGTCAAGGGGAGACTCATGAAATGGGTTGAAGACTACCTCACAGGAAGGGAAGCCAAGGTTTGCTTCAATGGAGCAGTCTCCAGAACAATGAGTATGGAACTCGGGACCCCCCAAGGCGGAGTCTTAAGCCCTACACTATTCAATGTACTTATGAACGCCATTGCAAATATTGATTTTCCGGAAGGAACACAACAAGTGGGATATGCAGATGATGTCCTAATACAAGCTCCCACCTTGGGAAAAATTGAACAGTCCATTGAACTCCTCGGAAGGAAATGTATTGAGCTCGGTTTCACTCTCTCCACAAACAAGACGAAGGCATACTCCCATCACAAGCGGAGAGCAAATGAAGAACTGCAAATTAATGGTGTAACACTTGAATGGGTTGACCACTACCGGTACCTTGGCGTCACTGTCGGCTCTAACAAGGGAAAGAAAGAGGAGCTCAATCAACTCATAGGAACATGCAAAAGTCGACTCAAGGCACTGAAAGCTATGACCTGGAATGGACATGGAGCCTCAATTGCCGTGCTCAAAATGATGTACACAGCCTATGTGCGCTCCGTCATAGACTATGCCGCACCAGTACTGTGCACCTACTCCCAAACCGATATGAAAAGGCTTGAAAGCATTCAAAATGAAGCCATGACAATCATTCTTGGAGTCCCAAGAACTGCCAAAACGTCTAATCTACGAGAGGAGTTGTCCCTTCCCAGTATTAAAAGCAGAATTCAGGAGCTGAATGCTAAGCTTGCAATTAGGATAGCCAGAGATCCCCATTACAATGATATTGCCAAGAAAAAACTGAGCTCTGTGCTACTTTCAGGGGGAAACAGGAGAAGCAAAAAATGGCATCACAGAGCAGTCTGCTACCTTGAAGAGCTTCACCTGCTTGAGCAAGCCCGTGAGCTCCTGCCTGTAGAGAGGTTACCTCCCTGGGAGGATGACTCATGCAAGATCATCATCAATGAAATGGCAATGAAAAAATCCAACATGATACCACAAGAAATGAGGCACAAGTATCTCGAGGACATTTATAAAGAAGCCGGAGATGAACTAGATCAAATCTACACTGACGGGTCATCTAATCCTATCAATGGCAGGGCTGGTGCAGCATACACGGTAATCAAGGATAATACCTTCCAACGCAGAAATGAAGAAAAAGCACGTATTGAGAACTATGCCTCTTCAACGCAAGCAGAGCTAACTGCCATTGTTATGGCGTTAAGGTTTCTTGAACGGAACACTAATGGTGCAGTGATTTGCACCGATTCAAAAGCAGCACTGCAAAGCCTAAGTAAAAATCAGGCAGAAAATCTTGCAATAGTCGCTGAAATCAAGAGAGCTGTGAGAGTACTTACCGATCAGGGAAGAGTCATCAAGTTTCTGTGGATCCCCTCCCATGTTGGAATATGTGGGAATGAACGAGCAGATGTGCTGGCTGCTGAAGGCGCTGAAGGAGACCATATTGAATACTTCATACCCAAGACTCAACTACAAATTAGAGGTATTATCAGGCAACATCACCGTGACAAGGTAACTGAGGAAAGGAGGATAGAAGCACAAATCAGTGAATCTGTACGATGGTACAACATGGTTGCAGCTGGCAATCCCAATCAGTATGGCCGAAGAGGAGGACGACGAGTGAGAGAATCTGTAATAGCGAGAATCCGTCTTGGATACAAATATCCATGGAGATTTGGAATGGAAACAACAGTTGATCAGCGAAGTTGCAGAATCTGTGGTGAGAGTGATGGACACCGCCTTGACCACTATCTACGTGAATGTGAACACCTGAGAGACATTAGGAATAACTGTAGAATAATAAACCCCACATTGTTTGAGTTAGGAAAACACTATTTGTCTAATATTGATACTGTTCTTAAAAGATTTCCCCATTTTGCACCCGCAAGATAACGTAAGCTTTTAAGGGTTGATAAATGTTAATCTTCTTGTTTGAGGAGCTGTTCACTTGAGACAGTTAAGCAAGTCCCAGCTGTGTCTGGGTACAAGTGACAGGATGAACAACCCAGCGGGTTTTCTTCCTATTGGGGAGTGTTGTACATTCTGCTATGGCGGTATGTTCACTCACAAGATGAGTGGCGCTGCCCAATAAACTCGCCCCTCGGGGCAAAATTTAAATTTAAGGCAAACGAATACTCACCCCTACACTCTACCCCTCACCCCCACACTCTACCCCTCACCCCTACACTCTACCCCTCACCCCTACACTCTACCCCTCACCCCCACACTCTTCCCCTCACCCCTACACTCTACCCCTCACCCCCACACTCTACCCCTCACCCCCACACTCTTCCCCTCACCCCTACACTCTACCCCTCACCCCCACACTCTACCCCTCACCCCTACACTCTACCCCTCACCCCTACACTCTACCCCCTCACCCCTACACTCTACCCCCTCACCCCCACACTCTACCCCTCACCCCCACACTCTACCCCTCACCCCGACACTCTACCCCTCACCCCTACACTCTAACCCTCACCCCTACACTCTACCCCTCACCTCCACACTCTACCCCTCACCCCCACACTCTTCCCCTCACCCCTACACTCTACCCCTCACCCCCACACTCTACCCCTCACCCCTACACTCTACCCCTCACCCCTACACTCTACCCCCTCACCCCTACACTCTACCCCCTCACCCCCACACTCTACCCCTCACCCCCACACTCTACCCCTCACCCCGACACTCTACCCCTCACCCCTACACTCTAACCCTCACCCCTACACTCTACCCCTCACCCCCACACTCTACCCCTCACCCCCACACTCTACCCCCACACTCTACCCCTCACCCCTACACTCTACCCCTCACCCCTACACTCTACCCCTCACCCCCACACTCTACCCCTCACCCCCACACTCTACCCCTCACCCCCACACTCTACCCCTCACCCCCACACTCTACCCCTCTACCCCTCACCCCCACACTCAACCCCTCACCCCTACACTCTACCCCTCACAGCTGGGCTGGACTGCACGCTGAGGGAGGACGAGATCGCCTGCTCGTCGGAGTCGAAGTGCGTGAAGCTCCGCTACATCTGTGACGGCGACAACGACTGTGCTGAGGGCGAGGACGAGGACCCGGAGCTCTGCTATGTCAGTCTCGAGCCTTGACGGCACTCTACCTGCAGCTGTTGATGCTCCTCCTACACTCTACCTGCAGCTGTTGATGCTCCTCCTGCACTCTACCCACAGCTGTTGATGCTCCTCCTGCACTCTACCTGCAGCTGTAGATGCTCCTCCTGCACTCTACCTGCAGCTGTTGATGCTCCTCCTGCACTCTACCTGCTGCTGTTGATGCTCCTCCTGCACTCTACCCACAGCTGTTGATGCTCCTCCTGCACTCTACCCACAGCTGTTGATGCTCCTCCTGCACTCTACCCACAGCTGTTGATGCTCCTCCTGCACTCTACCTGCAGCTGTTGATGCTCCTCCTGCACCCTACCCACAGCTGTTGATGCTCCTCCTGCACTCTACCTGCTGCTGTTGATGCTCCTCCTGCACTCTACCCACAGCTGTTAATGCTCCTCCTGCACTCTACCCACAGCTGTTGATGCTCCTCCTGCACTCTACCTGCAGCTGTTGATGCTCCTCCTGCACTCTACCCACAGCTGTTGATGCTCCTCCTGCACTCTACCTGCTGCTGTTGATGCTCCTCCTGCACTCTACCCACAGCTGTTGATGCTCCTCCTGCACTTTACCTGCTGCTGTTGATGCTCCTCCTGCACTCTACCTGCAGCTGTTGTAACGGGGGGTGGGGGAAATAACTCTATCTTGTCCATTATTCCACCCCCCAGTTAACTAACGAGGCCGGGGGAAACAGCTCTCTCTAGTCCGTTATCCCGTCCCCAGTTAGCTAACTATTCTAGAGCACCTCCAGAGTTCCTAAGGCAACCTCTCTCGTTCAACACCTTGTAACCTAGGTATTCGACTACCTAGGTGCTAAGACTACAAGGCGTCGTAACTGGATCAGCTACCCGAAACTCCAGAGAGAACTCTATATTACAGAATCATTGCCACAAACGTATAAGAGAAAACGAGAGGAAAGAAATGAAATGTGAAGTAATTAGTGAGGGTTTGGGGTGAGAGGCAGAGAGGTGGGAGGAGCGAGGAGGGTCATTAGTTGAAAGTGAGAGTTTAGAGATGGGTGGAGGGAGAGGTGTAGATAGGTAGAAGTAGAAGAGTAGATAGAAGTTGTAGAAAGTAGATAGTAGAAGACGAAATGCTGCCACCATCCATTCATGATCATTACATACAAGACAAGGAATGGAACTTGCCTGTATCACAAAATTCTCAAAGGATGTTATCATGAGTTCATTATTAGTATGTTCCCTCTGTACCATGTATCAACTCCAAACATGTACTCATTTATATCATGAACCCAGTAACCACAGAGGCTTTCTCAAATCCTCAACTCAAAGCTCTAGGGAGCAAAGTTAAACACAATTTAAATAATAAATTCATAATTATATTTCACATGAAGTATCATAATTTAGCAATTCAATTAAAATGTTCCAGTTTAATATGCAAAGTGAGTCATCATCCAAGAATTCGAGAACCCTACAACTTGACTGCCCCTGATCATCACACAACATATGTAAACACGACCAAGTCACCTTAATGTTCACTCACCGAGTACTGAGTCTAAGTTGAATAGAGAGGGGGGGGGGGGTCTGTAGCTTGACAGAGACTGTCTCGCCCCTGCCGGCCGACAACCTCCCTGGTAGGGACGTCTTCTCTCTCTCGTCTGCTGCTCTGTCTGTTAATGCTTCATGCTGGATAGCTCTCCGAGTTTATATTGGGGAACCTAGTAGCTAACTCCGCCCACAAGTAGATAGCCTCCGGCACTACCAAGCCACTCCTCAAACGTCGGCTTGTTTGAAGGCTACCAGACTACAATTAAGAGCTTAGCGGAAGCAAGGTGAAATTCTCATGATCTGACCTCAGGTCACTTGAGGTCATTAACGCTTTGAGGTGTGAGATCTCAGGCAGACAACTGGCGCCTTTCCAAATCCGTCTGTGACTCATATTCTATATATATTTTAAATAAACTAACCCAAACACTTTTACAGTGTTACATCTCCCCTTCTCCCCGAAATAAAGTTTTTGCAACACTGCTAAAGCAAGCTAGCTGTGTGCAACAACTTTATTAACGAAAAAAAAATTCATCCTAGCTAAACAAATATACATCATCCTACTCTAAAAAATGAAATATATAGACAGACGTCCATTGTCTCTGGCTGGGCGACGTCACTGCTTGGTCTTGTAGATAATCCTGTACCACCTTTCTTCAACACAACTGCCTCCGTCGTTTCTCCGTCGTTAACGCACAACAACCCTTGGTCAACCCGAAAGCCGTTACTACTTGAACTGCGTACAGGACCGTGGAATTCGGTTGTCCCAGCTGATCTGTAATTGGCCCTACGTCAGTCACCATGAGAGACGTATATTGGGGTTCTTCACAGCTATAGGGACTACAAGTTTCGAGACCTTCATATAGTTGCCAACAGTAGAAATCCCATCCTACTCTTCTTCCTCCCTGTTGCTCCAGCACGCCTCCTGCAGAGAGCTACTTCTGACAGCCACATCAAGTCCGCATGACACAGGAAGAATCACTCAACAGAGCAACATGCTTGTAGGAGGGGCGGCCAGTCAAGGCAAACGATCCTGTCTTGCAATTACGCTCCATGCAATAATGCTGACACCAGCAAGGGACACTAGGTATCGTGTCTCAGCTTGGCTTATCTTCTTCTTTCTTCTCTCTTCTTTCTTCTCTCTTCTTTCTTCTCTCTTCTTTCTTCTTTCTTCTCTCTTCCTCCTCCCATGGGTCTTTGACAAGCGACCTGGGGTCCATTGGGGGTCTGTCCGTCCTGGGGTCCATCCTGGGTAGACCGATGTTGGTGGGACAGACTGGAGTCGTTGTTGCTCCTCTTCCATCATTACTGGGTCGTCTGGGGTCGTCTGCAGAACGACCTGGGGTCCACTGGGGGTCCGTCCGTCTTGGGGTCCACTGGGGTCCGTCCGTCTTGGGGTCCACTGGGTAGACCAATGTTGACCGACCGAGAGGGCTGCATCTTGGGGTCCCCTGGGGTGGTGGTGGTGGTGGTGGCCCTGACATCCAGGTAGGGGCTGGTCGTCGTGGTGGTGAGGAACAGCCGTGAGTGTGGTATAAGGCAGCCGTCTCCCTCTTCTGTATGTGCGTCTCTCCTCTCTTCTGGCTCCCACCTGTGAAATGAACAGAAAGGCGACAATACGTGTTCCCAAGATGTTTGTGTGACCCTGTCGTTTGTATAGGGTTACACAGTCCTATCATACCGCTCTCCTCCTGGCAACAACTACACTTCAATTTTTAATAATTCAATTAACTCTGAATGATATTGACTTGGTGGAACATAAAACAGTAACAGAGTAAAGTTAGAGAAGAGAGAATAAGGTCATCACTACTTTTAACTTGTCACACAAAAAAAAAATCAACACTAATAGACAAAACACTAGCCTAAACTTAACTGTACCGTTCCTAATCTTAAGTACTTAATTAACCATTACTCCCACCCTTAACCTACAGCCACCTACGTGACCCAGAGTGTCTCCCTAGCTTCTCCGCCGGTCAACAACCCCAAACTGTTGCCACCCCTGTGACCAGACTATCTAACGTCGAGCGTCCCCAACGTGAAGTCTACTGACATACTAAGGCTCCCCCTAGCATGCTGTACAAGACCAGTACACCTCGGGTTATTGCGTTCAAATGGAGTAAAACAGTCGATCGCAATAATCTGAGCAGAACCACCACTTAAAAACTACTTAAGAACTACACCTGCCACTCCCCACTGACCTGGAGACCAGCGGTGGCTGGGTGTCCCCGTGGGACATGCGAGGTCACCTGTCACACTCAGCTGACCTGCACTACCAACACCGCTAAGTTCCCAAATCGCCAAATCTTATTACTAACATAAATCACTACACACGCAAGTTCTGGTGAACATTCCCTGAATACCACAAAACTCACAAAATCACTAAACACAACACCAGAGAATCACCATCTCCTAGCCTGAAAAAACTCGCTAAATCGCGAAAGTAAAACACCTGTCAAGATCTCCCTGATAGCGCCTGAGCGGCAAAAAGACACGTGGGACTGAACAATGTTAAAAGAACACCAACTACCTACAACATTGTTCAACACCGCTGCCAACATTGTAACGGGGGGTGGGGGAAATAGCTCTATCTTGTCCATTATTCCACCCCCCAGTTAACTAACGAGGCCGGGGGAAACAGCTCTCTCTAGTCCGTTATCCCGTCCCCAGTTAGCTAACTATTCTAGAGCACCCTCCAGAGATCCTAAGGCAACCTCTCTCGTTCAACACCTTGTAACCTAGGTATTTGACTACCTAGGTGCTAAGACTACAAGGCGCCGTCACTTGATCAGTTACCCGAAACTCCAGAGAGAACTCTAGAATACTGAATCATAGCCACAAACGTATAAGAGAAAAACGAGAGGAAAGAAATGAATAGTGAAGTAATTAGTGAGGGTTTGGGGTGAGAGGCAGAGAGGTGGGAGGAGCGAGGAGGGTCATTAGTTGAAAGTGAGAGTTTAGAGAGGGGGTGGAGGGAGAGGTGTAGATTGGTAGAAGTAGAAGAGTAAATAGTAGAAGTAGAAGAGTAGATAGTAGAAGACGAAATGCTGCCACCATCCATTCATGATCATTACATACAAGACAAGGAATGGAACTTGCCTGTATCACAAAATTCTCAAAGGATGTTATCATGAGTTCATTATTAGTATGTTCCCTCTGTACCATGTATCAACTCCAAACATGTACTCATTTATATCATGAACCCAGTAACCACAGAGGTTTTCTCAAATCCTCAACTCAAAGCTCTAGGGAGCAAAGTTAAACACAATTTAAATAATAAATTCATAATTATATTTCACATGAAGTATCATAATTTAGCAATTCAATTAAAATGTTCCAGTTTAATATGCAAAGTGAGTCATCATCCAAGAATTCGAGAACCCTACAACTTGACTGCCCCTGATCATCACACAACATATGTAAACACGACCAAGTCACCTTAATGTTCACTCACCGAGTACTGAGTCTAAGTTGAATAGAGAGGGGGGGGGGGGTCTGTAGCTTGACAGAGACTGTCTCGCCCCTGCCGGCCGACAACCTCCCTGGTAGGGACGTCTTCTCTCTCTCGTCTGCTGCTCTGTCTGTTAATGCTTCATGCTGGATAGCTCTCCGAGTTTATATTGGGGAACCTAGTAGCTAACTCCGCCCACAAGTAGATAGCCTCCGGCACTACCAAGCCACTCCTCAAACGTCGGCTTGTTTGAAGGCTACCAGACTACAATTAAGAGCTTAGCGGAAGCAAGGTGAAATTCTCATGATCTGACCTCAGGTCACTTGAGGTCATTAACGCTTTGAGGTGTGAGATCTCAGGCAGACAACTGGCGCCTTTCCAAATCCGTCTGTGACTCATATTCTATATATATTTTAAATAAACTAACCCAAACACTTTTACAGTGTTACACTGTTGATGCTCCTCCTGCACTCTACCTGCAGCTGTTGATGCTCCTCCTGCACTCTACCTGCAGCTGTTGATGCTCCTCCTGCACTCTACCTGCAGCTGTTGATGTTCCTCCTGCACTTTACCTGCAGCTGTTGATGCTCCTCCTGCACTCTACCTGCAGCTGTTGATGCTCCTCCTGCACTCTACCCACAGCTGTTGATGCTCCTCCTGCACTCTACCTGCTGCTGTTGATGCTCCTCCTGCACTCTACCCACAGCTGTAGATGCTCCTCCTGCACTCTACCCACAGCTGTTGATGCTCCTCCTGCACTCTACCAGCAGCTGTTGATGCTCCTCCTGCACTCTACCCACAGCTGTTGATGCTCCTCCTGCACTCTACCTGCTGCTGTTGATGCTCCTCCTGCACTCTACCCACAGCTGTTGATGCTCCTCCTGCACTCTACCTGCAGCTGTAGATGCTCCTCCTGCACTCTACCTGCAGCTGTTGATGCTCCTCCTGCACTCTACCCACAGCTGTTGATACTCCTGCACTCTACCTGCAGCTGTTGATGCTCCTCCTGCACTCTACCCACAGCTGTTGATGCTCCTCCTGCACTCTACCTGCTGCTGTTGATGCTCCTCCTGCACTCTGCCCACAGCTGTTGATGCTCCTCCTGCACTCTACCTGCAGCTGTAGATGCTCCTCCTGCACTCTACCTGCAGCTGTTGATGCTCCTCCTGCACTCTACCCACAGCTGTTGATGCTCCTCCTGCACTCTACCCACAGCTGTTGATGCTCCTCCTGCACTCTACCTGCTGCTGTTGATGCTCCTCCTGCACTCTACCCACAGCTGTTGATGCTCCTCCTGCACTCTACCTGCAGCTGTTGATGCTCCTCCTGCACTCTACCTGCAGCTGTTGATGCTCCTCCTGCACTCTACCTGCAGCTGTTGATGCTCCTCCTGCACTCTATCTGCAGCTGTTGATGCTCCTCCTGCACTCTACCCACAGCTGTTGATGCTCCTCATGCACTCTACCTGCAGCTGTTGATGCTCCTCCTGCACTCTACCTACAGCTGTTGATGCTCCTCCTGCACTCTACCTGCAGCTGTTGATGCTCCTTCTGCACTCTACCCACAGCTGTTGATGCTCCTCCTGCACTCTACCTGCAGCTGTTTATGCTCCTCCTGCACTCTACCTGCAGCTGTAGATGCTCCTCCTGCACTCTACCTGCAGCTGTTGATGCTCCTCCTGCACTCTACCTGCAGCTGTTGATGCTCCTCCTGCACTCTACCTGCAGCTGTTGATGCTCCTCCTGCAATCTACCCACAGCTGTTGATACTCCTCCTGCACTCTACCAGCAGCTGTTGATGCTCCTCCTGCACTCTACCCACAGCTGTTGATGCTCCTCCTGCACTCTACCTGCAGCTGTTGATGCTCCTTCTGCACTCTACCCACAGCTGTTGATGCTCCTCCTGCACTCTACCTGCAGCTGTTGATGCTCCTCCTGCACTCTACCTACAGCTGTTGATGCTCCTCCTGCACTCTACCTGCAGCTGTTGATGCTCCTGCACTCTACCCACAGCTGTTGATGCTCCTCCTGCCCTCTACCTGCAGCTGTTGATGCTCCTCCTGCACTCTACCCACAGCTGTTGATGCTCCTCCTGCACTCTACCCACAGCTGTTGATGCTCCTCCTGCACTCTACCTGCAGCTGTTGATGCTCCTCCTGCACTCTACCCACAGCTGTTGATGCTCCTCCTGCACTCTACCTGCAGCTGTTGATGCTCCTCCTGCACTCTACCCACAGCTGTTGATGCTCCTCCTGCACTCTACCTGCAGCTGTTGATGCTCCTCCTACACTCTACCTGCAGCTGTTGATGCTCCTCCTGCACTCTACCTGCAGCTGTTGATGCTCCTCCTACACTCTACCTGCAGCTGTTGATGCTCCTCCTGCACTCTACCCACAGCTGTTGATGCTCCTCCTGCACTCTACCTGCAGCTGTTGATGCTCCTCCTGCACTCTACCCACAGCTGTTGATGCTCCTCCTGCACTCTACCTGCTGCTGTTGATGCTCCTCCTGCACTCTGCCCACAGCTGTTGATGCTCCTCCTGCACTCTACCTGCAGCTGTAGATGCTCCTCCTGCACTCTACCTGCAGCTGTTGATGCTCCTCCTGCACTCTACCCACAGCTGTTGATGCTCCTCCTGCACTCTACCTGCTGCTGTTGATGCTCCTCCTGCACTCTACCCACAGCTGTTGATGCTCCTCCTGCACTCTACCTGCAGCTGTTGATGCTCCTCCTGCACTCTACCTGCAGCTGTTGATGCTCCTCCTGCACTCTACCTGCAGCTGTTGATGCTCCTCCTGCACTCTACCTGCAGCTGTTGATGCTCCTCCTGCACTCTACCCACAGCTGTTGATGCTCCTCCTGCACTCTACCTGCAGCTGTTGATGCTCCTCCTGCACTCTACCTACAGCTGTTGATGCTCCTCCTGCACTCTACCTGCAGCTGTTGATGCTCCTCCTGCACTCTACCCACAGCTGTTGATGCTCCTCCTGCACTCTACCTGCAGCTGTTGATGCTCCTCCTGCACTCTACCTGCAGCTGTAGATGCTCCTCCTGCACTCTACCTGCAGCTGTTGATGCTCCTCCTGCACTCTACCTGCAGCTGTTGATGCTCCTCCTGCACTCTACCTGCAGCTGTTGATGCTCCTCCTGCACTCTACCCACAGCTGTTGATGCTCCTCCTGCACTCTACCAGCAGCTGTTGATGCTCCTCCTGCACTCTACCCACAGCTGTTGATGCTCCTCCTGCACTCTACCTGCAGCTGTTGATGCTCCTCCTGCACTCTACCTGCAGCTGTAGATGCTCCTCCTGCACTCTACCTGCAGCTGTTGATGCTCCTCCTGCACTCTACCTGCAGCTGTTGATGCTCCTCCTGCACTCTACCTGCAGCTGTTGATGCTCCTCCTGCACTCTACCCACAGCTGTTGATGCTCCTCCTGCACTCTACCAGCAGCTGTTGATGCTCCTCCTGCACTCTACCCACAGCTGTTGATGCTCCTCCTGCACTCTACCTGCAGCTGTTGATGCTCCTCCTGCACTCTACCCACAGCTGTTGATGCTCCTCCTGCACTCTACCTGCAGCTGTTGATGCTCCTCCTGCACTCTACCTACAGCTGTTGATGCTCCTCCTGCACTCTACCTGCAGCTGTTGATGCTCCTGCACTCTACCCACAGCTGTTGATGCTCCTCCTGCACTCTACCTGCAGCTGTTGATGCTCCTCCTGCACTCTACCTGCTGCTGTTGATGCTCCTCCTGCACTCTACCTGCAGCTGTTGATGCTCCTCCTACACTCTACCCACAACTGTTGATGCTCCTTCTGCACTCTACCTACAGCTGTTGATGCTCCTCCTGCACTCTACCCACAGCTGTTGATGCTCCTCCTGCACTCTACCCACAGCTGTTGATGCTCCTCCTGCACTCTACCCACAGCTGTTGATGCTCCTCCTGCACTCTACCTGCAGCTGTTGATGCTCCTCCTGCACTCTACCCACAGCTGTTGATGCTCCTCCTGCACTCTACCTGCAGCTGTTGATGCTCCTCCTACACTCTACCTGCAGCTGTTTATGCTCCTCCTGCACTCTACCCACAGCTGTTGATGCTCCTCCTGCACTCTACCTGCAGCTGTTGATGCTCCTCCTGCACTCTACCCACAGCTGTTGATGCTCCTCCTGCACTCTACCCACAGCTGTTGATGCTCCTCCTGCACTCTACCCGCAGCTGTTGATGCTCCTCCTGCACTCTACCCACAGCTGTTGATGCTCCTCCTGCACTCTACCCACAGCTGTTGATGTTCCTCCTGCACTCTACCTGCAGCTGCAAATGTTACTGTTTCTTTAACTGAACCTCAGCTGAAAACGTCCGTCCTGCACTAAATATTCAACTGGAACTGTTCCTCAATACTTGCAGTTGAAAATGTTCTTCCTTCAAATGTTTCTCTTGCACATTTTCTTGCAATCTGAAATGTTGTTTGTGTACTCTGAGGCCTAAATCCTCTCTCTTCCTGCAGTATGCTTGAAGCCCAAAATGCTCTTTGTGTGTTTTGTCTCAGCCCAGACCGTCCTCCAGAGTCGCGCCACAACGGACAGTGCACTGAAGCTCATAAACCCAACTTAACCTATCGACGCTTCATAGAAAACGTGAATGTGAGCCGCTGTGATTTCTGGTACTCCTTTATATCTCCGCTTGTGAATTTTGACGTCAAAATGCGAGGGTGTCGTGTGAGAGGACGTGAGCCTTAGCCTGCAAATGTTCTTCCTACACTGTACTTGAAGCTGCAACTCCCCCTTCCTGCACTGTACTTGAAGCTGCAACTCCCCCTTCCTGCACTGACAGTTGCTATCCTTCCTCCTCCTGCCACTGTCATGTAGCTGCTGCTGTGTTTCCTCCCCAGCAAGTAGAGCATATTTTGATCAGGTATATAATATACAACCATATACACGTTAATGGTTGAAAATAAATCTGTATGTTCAGAGAGCAGCAGGAGGAGGAGTAGAGCGATTATAGATCTGTATTGCAGGCGTTCAAGTCGCACTACACGTGTGACAAGGGCGAGGTTAACTGCCGCAGGAATGGTCAGATGGAGTGTATGCGGGTCCTCAACTACTGCCAGCAGAGCGACCCACCCTGCGAGGGCGACGTCGACCCCAAGATGTGCAGAGTGAGTATCTTTGTGTGTCTCGTCTGTGCCCCGACCTGCATCATACTGCAACTATTAGTGTTGCAATTGACACCTCACCCTCATGCCATTTATATTGTATCTGACGCCTCACCCCTATCCTCATATGACTTATACTGCTGTTCTCATCTCCCATCAGCCTCATGTCACTTGTAACTCACACTGCACTCCAACCTCATACCACTCCCGGTGTGCCTCATACCTCACCTCTTCCCCCACTCATCCGCTCATGTAGCACATGCTCCACATGCTCCAGCAGTGTATACCCTGAAGTTCTGCCCATCACCACAGGTGCTGCTCGACAACACCGTCCAGTCCTTCACCTCCATCATCCTGCCTGACGCCGACGCCCAAGGTAAGTCTTGCCACTAAGACATCACTGATGTCATCTTTGCCATCTCGAGCGCAGATCGCTTTGTTGCACGGTCGAGGCTGCAATATTAGTGAATATATGACCGGGTTTTACCTGTCATTTCTACCGTTGGTGGTGAAATAGTATGAGAGAGTGTGTGTTTAACGACTGGTTTGGTGCTGGTGCAGAGCAGAGCTGGCGACGGAGCGAGCTGCTGGGTGATGATCTGGTGGCCATCCTTAACAACACCATCAACCACCCAGACTGTCCAGACATGTACACTGTCGTCGGGGAACAGTGCCTCTCCGTCTTCTCTGTTGGCAAGGTACTCTCTTTGTCTTTGTCTGTCTCTGTCTGTTTGTCTCTGTCTCTGTCTATTTGTCTCTGTCTCTGTCTGTCTGTCTGCCTGTCTATCTGTCTCTGTCTCTCTCCCCTATTGTACGTTAGACAATAATTACACTTTAATTATGAATGGTAGGGTAGAGACACACGATATATAACTAAGACCTACCTAAAGATGTCCTTTTGAACTGATGACACTTACAGTAATAGTTTTCAAGTGATGTTTGTGTTGACTCAGGTGAGCTGGGGGGAGGCGCGGGCGTTCTGCAAGGTGATCAACGGCGACCTCCTCACCTTCAAGAGCGTCAGTCACTTCTCCACCGTCCTCCAACACCTGCAGGAGCACCGTCAGTACCTTCACTTCCCATCACTTCTTTATGTCTGGCTTCTCACTGCCTCTATCATCTTCAGTTTTATTAACACATAGATGTAAGACGATTGCTTACAAGATATTTTTTTATTTTTCAGAGGAGTTTTATTTAATATTGTCAAAAAAAAACAATGTTTTGAAGGTCTCGGAAGGAATCTGTTGCACTTATATTCTATGATAATATTGTTATGTTTACGACCAGTGCTGAGGGTTCAATACCTTCTTTTGACAATGTTCTCCGTTCTTTCTTGAGGGCTACTTCAATTATTCTTAAGATTAAGATTTATTCATAAGATCACAGTTAAAGTACATAACGTGAGTGTAGATAAGACTTGTATATTAATTTTAAAGCTAAACCAAAAATATGTTCTCTAGGTTTTTGTGATGACATTTATTCTGTATATATTTATGTCTAACATATGTAAGTGTGGATCCCGTCGACCGCAATTACTCATTATTAACTACATGAAGGAGAGGCTTTGAACCTTTGGGCACCTGACCTGTGCGTGTCCTATTGATCGTCAGGCTCCTCATTAAAGGATGGACCTACATTGGTTAAGCTTACCCAAGTCAACGCTTAAAGTATTAGGGTGAGCGTTTTAATGTTAAGGTGTAATGTGTAAAGGGACGTCGTCAGCTTAAAGTACAGTTTTAGCCGTTTTTCAGACCCGACTCATTTATTACAACATGCTTCTGAAACATCTCAAAATTGAGGCTTTGAGGCTCCGATTTAACATATCTGTGTATTTAATACTTTTTTTCTTTACAGGGGCAAATTGTTTGTCTCAAACAAGTTTAACATATACGAATTGACAAGTTGTTCATATTGTAGAAGATGCGTCTCTGTTGCGTTGCAGAGCTGACTACGGACTTCTGGCTGGGTGGGCGCCAGATGGAGAAGGGACACGGCTGGACCTGGATAGACGAGTCTCCCATGGTGCTCGGCTCCCCCTACTGGGCTGTCAGGTAGATGCAACCCGTCCTCGCACAAATAACATCACTTTTCGCTCGTATGCGCACACAGGTTAAAAAATAACGTAATTAAAAATGGGATCGACTCTTGAAAGTAACGTACTGTTCCGTTCTCTGTTTTGGGTCTTTTGACTTAGGCTGTTAGGTTAGGTGAGGAAACTTTCAATTAACGGTTTTCATGACGTTTTGGAACCTTAGGAAAACATCCTGCCCTCCTAACCTACCAGAGGACCCTTAACTTGCTGTTTTAGAGAAAAAAAATCCAAAATTTATTTTCAATTATTTTTCATTTTCAAATTAGGGCCTTTTTTGCCCTCCCAGTAGACGGGGCGAAAAGAGCAAGGACTCATATTCTTGCTCTTTTTGCCCCGTCTATTGGCCTTGTACCTGATGCGTTATCATTTAACTATTCTGACGTTCAAGTTCTTTGTCGAAGCTGGCCTTAAAGCTCTGGATAGAGCTGGCTTCCACAACTTCTGTCAGTGCACTCCACTTCGTGATTACCAATACATAGTAAGGATATTTTCTTATATTGCTTCGGCTCATTTGCATTTCCAGGTTCCACCTGTGGCCTCTTGTCCTACACATTTAATTTTAAGAGGCTGTCCTTGCCCACCTTGTCTATTCCCCCTCGGTATCTTGTATTTTGTGATCATATCTACTATTTTATCCTCTAGAGTTTGGATTTAGTTCCATTAGTCTGTCCTCTTAGCTTAATCCTCTTAGTCTGACACTAGTCTTGTTGCAAACTTCTATACTTTTTGAATTTTGGTTTTATGCCTCACAAGGTTCGGATTCCATGCCGGTGCTGCATATTCCGGTATTTAAAAATTGTTGTGTAGCTTACCTTGAAGGAGTCCTGATTTAAGCTTCTAAATGTTCTTATATTTGCCAGCGTCTTATATGCTGCCGATGTTGTCCTCTTTGTGTGCCTATGGTGTTGGGAGTCGATATAATTCAAACACTTAAGTTTTTCTCTTCTTTCCGATTCCTGTAGCTGCCGTTCCCTTATGTTGTAGATGCCTTCTGGTCTTCTTTTTCCCTTTCCCGTCTTCGTTACCTTATACTTGTTCGGAATGAATTTCAGCAACAATTTGTTTACCCACATCTGGAGTTTGCCAAGGTCTCCTGTAACGTTCTGCAGTCGTCCTCTGTTTTTACCTTCCTCATCAGCTTTGCATCGTCTGTATACTTGGAAATGTACGAGGTCATTAGGGTAGGTTGTTCACATAAATTAGGAACAGAAGCTGAAGGCCTGTTTGACTCCACTTGTTACATTCCTCCAGCTTAAAACCTCTGCTTTACTGCGACTCTTATGCTTTGTCTTTCAGGTACTCCCTTACCCAGTTCAGTGCTTTCACAATTATTCCAACCGTGTTCATCTTGTTCACCGTCCTTTCATAAGGAACAGTGTCGAAGGCTTTCTGTTCTAAGAATCAATCTAGGAAAATATGGTCTGTCCAGTCTTCTTTTCCGTGTCTTATTTTCGTAACCCTGTCATAGAACTCGGTCAAGTTTGCCAGGCACGACTTTTCCCTACTAAATCCATACTCATCTCTTGTGACACAGCTGGTCCTCTCCAGATGCTCCACCATTCTCAACTCGATTACTTTCTCCAGCACTTTACATGGAATACTTGTCAGTGACACTGATCTATGATTTACTGCCTTTGGTCAACTCCCTTTTTTAATATTGAGACTACATTTGTCGTTTAGCAAACTTCAGGGAGAATTCACGTGTCTACTATTATTTTTAAAATTGTAAATAACTGGTGACAAAGTATTTCTGCAGTCTTTTTCTGTAGCCATGATGAGGTTAGGTCTGGTCCCATTGTTATTGTCACCTCTAGTTCCTCCAGGTGACTTTATGCCCCTTCTACAGTGACTGTGACTTATATGTCAGCCACTCTTTCTTGCGGTCTGTCATCCCACAACCCAGGTTTCTACACTAGTTCTATTGTAAAGGCTTCCTGAAATCTTTTGTTGACTTCCTCACACACCTCATTATAACTTAATGTGAGACTTGCCCCCTTGTTTCTTCAGTCTGAGCACATGGTCTCACGGGGTTGCACACTGTTGTTTTTCTCCTTGTGTGGCTGTAGAACGCCTATGGTTGGACCTTAGCTTTTGGGTCAATGCCATCTTCAAATTGCCTCTCGGCTTCTCTCCTGACTTAATTGCATTAATTTCCGGCCCTCTTTAGTGCCTCTCTAGTGTTCGGTGTTTCTAGTTCTCTGTAATTTTTTTTTAATTTTTTCCTTTCTTTAGCTTCCCGGCATTGTCTATTGGATCCCTTTTACTTTTACTTCTACCTCCTCCTCCTCCTCGAGTGGCATGAGGTTTACAACGACACATTTCCCTGTAATACGTCTTATCGTCTTATTTGCTGTATTCTCTTCCATTTCTCTTTCTCATTGGATTTCACGCAGAAAGTCCCTCGACTTACTGCAGTCCGCCACCTCTCTCATGGGTCACTCTTGGCTTGTCCCTTAGGGTCATTATGGTGCTGGGTTTACCTACAAGGACCTTGCCTCCCACTAACAAGGCCTTGCCTCCCACTAACAGGGCCTTGCCTCCCACTAACAAGGCCTTGCCTCCCACTAACAAGGCCTTGCCTCCCACTAACAGGGCCTTGCCTCCCACTAACAAGGCCTTGCCTCCCACTAACAAGGCCTTGCCTCCCACTAACAAGGCCTTGCCTCCCACTAACAGGGCCTTGCCTCCCACTAACAAGGCCTTGCCTCCCACTAACAAGGCCTTGCCTCCCACTAACAGGGCCTTGCCTCCCACTAACAGGGCCTTGCCTCCCACTAACAGGGCCTTGCCTCCCACTAACAAGGCCTTGCCTCCCACTAACAAGGCCTTGCCTCCCACTAACAAGGCCTTGCCTCCCACTAACAGGGCCTTGCCTCCCACTAACAAGGCCTTGCCTCCCACTAACAAGGCCTTGCCTCCCACTAACAAGGCCTTGCCTCCCACTAACAAGGCCTTGCCTCCCACTAACAGGGCCTTGCCTCCCACTAACAGGGCCTTGCCTCCCACTAACAAGGCCTTGCCTCCCACTAACAAGGCCTTGCCTCCCACTAACAAGGCCTTGCCTCCCACTAACAAGGCCTTGCCTCCCACTAACAAGGCCTTGCCTCCCACTAACAAGGCCTTGCCTCCCACTAACAGGGCCTTGCCTCCCACTAACAAGGCCTTGCCTCCCACTAACAGGGCCTTGCCTCCCACTAACAGGGCCTTGCCTCCCACTAACAGGGCCTTGCCTCCCACTAACAGGGCCTTGCCTCCCACTAACAGGGCCTTGCCTCCCACTAACAGGGCCTTGCCTCCCACTAACAAGGCCTTGCCTCCCACTAACAAGGCCTTGCCTCCCACTAACAGGGCCTTGCCTCCCACTAACAGGGCCTTGCCTCCCACTAACAAGGCCTTGCCTCCCACTAACAGGGCCTTGCCTCCCACTAACAGGGCCTTGCCTCCCACTAACAAGGCCTTGCCTCCCACTAACAAGGCCTTGCCTCCCACTAACAAGGCCTTGCCTCCCACTAACAAGGCCTTGCCTCCCACTAACAGGGCCTTGCCTCCCACTAACAGGGCCTTGCCTCCCACTAACAGGGCCTTGCCTCCCACTAACAGGGCCTTGCCTCCCACTAACAGGGCCTTGCCTCCCACTAACAAGGCCTTGCCTCCCACTAACAAGGCCTTGCCTCCCACTAACAAGGCCTTGCCTCCCACTAACAAGGCCTTGCCTCCCACTAACAAGGCCTTGCCTCCCACTAACAAGGCCTTGCCTCCCACTAACAAGGCCTTGCCTCCCACTAACAAGGCCTTGCCTCCCACTAACAAGGTCTTGCCTCCCACTAACAAGGCCTTCCCTCCCACTAACAAGGCCTTGCCTTCCACTAACAAGGCCTTGCCTCCCACTAACAGGGCCTTGCCTCCCACTAACAGGGCCTTGCCTCCCACTAACAAGGCCTTGCCTCCCACTAACAAGGCCTTGCCTCCCACTAACAAGGCCTTGCCTCCCACTAACAAGGCCTTGCCTCCCACTAACAAGGCCTTGCCTCCCACTAACAAGGCCTCCTGACCACAGGCAGTACGAGGAGTGCCAGACCAGGAACCTGACGACAGCGGGGCAGACCACCCGCCAGGCCAACCGTGCCACCTGCTACCACTACCGCCAGGCCCCGGAGCCCTCGGAGCGGGGCTACTGCGCCGCCCTCTCCTACCAGCACTACTTCTACATGACGGACGAGGACTGTCTCCTGCAGAAGAGTCCTCTCTGTGTCGCTGTCTAGATCACTACATCCGGATCCTGCTCTCCACTTAGCCACTCCGTAAAAAATGCAACTGGTTTGTCTAAGCAGAAGCTTACTAACCCAAGCATCCCTCCAAACCTATCGTGGTCGATGCCTAGAAAACGTTAATATAAGTGTTTTAGTTTTGCTAAGTAGTTCTTATCAAACCAGTAGTTCTCTCTCTACACGTACAGTAGTTCTCTCTCCACGCGTACAGTAGTTCTCTCTACACGCACACAGTAGTTCTCTCTACACGTACAGTAGTTCTCTCTCTACGCATACAGTAGTTCTCTCTACGCGTACAGTAGTTCTCTCTACACGCATACAGTAGTTCTCTCTACGCGTACAGTAGTTCTCTCTACGCATGCAGTAGTTCTCTCTACACGCACACAGTAGTTCTCTCTACACGCACACAGTAGTTCTCTCTCTACGCATACAGTAGTTCTCTCTACACGCACACAGTAGTTCTCTCTCTACACATACAGTAGTTCTCTCTACACGTGTACAGTAGTTCTCTCTATGCGTACAGTAGTTCTCTCTCTACACGTACAGTAGTTCTCTCTCTACATGTACAGTAGTTCTCTCTACATGCGTACAGTAGTTCTCTCTCTACATGTACAGTAGTTCTCTCTACACGCACACAGTAGTTCTCTCTCTACACATACAGTAGTTCTCTCTACACATACAGTAGTTCTCTCTACACGTGTACAGTAGTTCTCTCTACACGTGTACAGTAGTTCTCTCTACACGTGTACAGTAGTTCTCTCTACACGTGTACAGTAGTTCTCTCTACACGTGTACAGTAGTTCTCTCTACACGTGTACAGTAGTTCTCTCTACACGTGTACAGTAGTTCTCTCTACACGTGTACAGTAGTTCTCTCTACACGTGTACAGTAGTTCTCTCTACACGTGTACAGTAGTTCTCTCTACACGTGTACAGTAGTTCTCTCTACACGTGTACAGTAGTTCTCTCTACACGTGTACAGTAGTTCTCTCTACACGTGTACAGTAGTTCTCTCTACACGTGTACAGTAGTTCTCTCTACACGTGTACAGTAGTTCTCTCTCTCTACGCATACAGTAGTTCTCTCTACATGCGTACAGTAGTTCTCTCTACACGCGTACAGTAGTTCTCTCTACATGCGTACAGTAGTTCTCTCTACACGCATACAGTAGTTCTCTCTACACGCATACAGTAGTTCTCTCTACACGTACAGTAGTCGTTCTCTACATGTACAGTAGTTCTCTCTACACGCATACAGTAGTTCTCTCTCTACATGTACAGTAGTTCTCTCTCTACACGCGTACCGTAGTTCTCTCTACACGCGTACAGTAGTTCTCTCTCTACACGTGAATAGTAGTTCTCTCTCTACACGTGTACAGTAGTTCTCTCTCTACACGCGTACAGTAGTTCTCTCTCTACACGTGTACAGTAGTTCTCTCTCTACACGTGTACAGTAGTTCTCTCTCTACACGTGTACAGTAGTTCTCTCTCTACTCGTGTACAGTAGTTCTCTCTCTACACGTGTACAGTAGTTCTCTCTCTACACGTGTACAGTAGTTCTCTCTCTACACGTGTACAGTAGTTCTCTCTCTACACGTGTACAGTAGTTCTCTCTCTACACGTGTACAGTAGTTCTCTCTCTACACGCGTACAGTAGTTCTCTCTCTACACGTGTACAGTAGTTCTCTCTCTACACGTGTACAGTAGTTCTCTCTCTACTCGTGTACAGTAGTTCTCTCTCTACACGTGTACAGTAGTTCTCTCTCTACACGTGTACAGTAGTTCTCTCTACACGTACAGTAGTTCTCTCTACACGCGTACCGTAGTTCTCTCTACACGCGTACAGTAGTTCTCTCTACACGCGTACAGTAGTTCTCTCTACACGCGTACCGTAGTTCTCTCTACACGCGTACAGTAGTTCTCTCTACACGCGTACAGTAGTTCTCTCTACACGCGTACAGTAGTTCTATCTCTATGCGTACAGTAGTTCTCTCTACACGCGTACAGTAGTTCTCTCTACACGCGTACAGTAGTTCTCTCTACACGCGTACAGTAGTTCTCTCTACACGCGTACAGTAGTTCTCTCTACACGCGTACAGTAGTTCTCTCTACACGCGTACAGTAGTTCTCTCTACACGCGTACAGTAGTTCTCTCTACACGCGTACAGTAGTTCTCTCTACACGCGTACAGTAGTTCTCTCTACACGCGTACAGTAGTTCTATCTCTATGCGTACAGTAGTTCTCTCTACACGCGTACAGTAGTTCTCTCTACACGCGTACAGTAGTTCTCTCTACACGCGTACAGTAGTTCTCTCTACACGCGTACAGTAGTTCTCTCTACACGCGTACAGTAGTTCTCTCTACACGCGTACAGTAGTTCGCTCCACACGCGTACAGTAGTTCGCTCCACACGCGTACAGTAGTTCGCTCCACACGCGTACAGTAGTTCGCTCCACACGCGTACAGTAGTTCGCTCCACACGCGTACAGTAGTTCGCTCCACACGCGTACAGTAGTTCGCTCCACACGCGTACAGTAGTTCGCTCCACACGCGTACAGTAGTTCGCTCCACACGCGTACAGTAGTTCGCTCTACACGCGGACAGTAGTTCGCTCTACACGCGGACAGTAGTTCGCTCTACACGCGGACAGTAGTTCGCTCTACACGCGGACAGTAGTTCGCTCTACACGCGGACAGTAGTTCGCTCTACACGCGGACAGTAGTTCGCTCTACACGCGGACAGTAGTTCGCTCTACACGCGGACAGTAGTTCGCTCTACACGCGGACAGTAGTTCGCTCTACACGCGTACAGTAGTTCGCTCTACACGCGTACAGTAGTTCGCTCTACACGCGTACAGTAGTTCGCTCTACACGCATACAGTAGTTCGCTCTACACGCGGACAGTAGTTCGCTCTACACGCGGGCAGTAGTTCGCTCTACACGCGGACAGTAGTTCGCTCTACACGCGGACAGTAGTTCGCTCTACACGCGGACAGTAGTTCGCTCTACACGCGGACAGTAGTTCGCTCTACACGCGGACAGTAGTTCGCTCTACACGCGGACAGTAGTTCGCTCTACACGCGGACAGTAGTTCGCTCTAAGCGTAGCGTAACATTTCATAAATGATTTTCGATTACAATCTTCGGTATTATTGTACCATGAAAGCTTGAGCTCCAGTTAATAAAGTCGAGGCCTCAAGCAACTCTACAAATGAGCTATAACTGTAGCACATGCACGACTGGGACGCAAGGAAGATCTTCACGACTGGGACGCAAGGAAGATCTCCACGACTGGGACGCAAGGAAGACCTCCACGACTGGGACGCAAGGAAGACCTCCACGACTGGGACGCAAGGAAGATCTCTAAGACTGGGACGCATGGAAGATCTGTAAGACTGGGACGCATGGAAGATATGTAAGACTGGGACGCATGGAAGATCTGTAAGACTGGGACGCAAGGAAGATCTTCACGACTGGGACGCAAGGAAGATCTCCACGACTGGGACGCAAGGAAGATCTCCACGACTGGGACGCAAAGAAGACCTCCACGACTGGGACGCAAGGAAGACCTCCACGACTGGGACGCAAGGAAGATCTCCACGACTGGAACGCAAGGAAGATCTCCACGACTGGGACGCAAGGAAGATCTTCACGACTGGGACGCAAGGAAGATCTCCACGACTGGGACGCAAGGAAGACCTCCACGACTGGAACGCAAGGAAGATCTTCACGACTGGGACGCAAGGAAGATCTCCACGACTGGGACGCAAGGAAGACCTCCACGACTGGGACGCAAGGAAGATCTCTAAGACTGGGACGCATGGAAGATCTGTAAGACTGGGACGCATGGAAGATCTGTAAGACTGGGACGCATGGAAGATCTGTAAGACTGGGACGCAAGGAAGATCTCCACGACTGGAACGCACGGAAGATCTCCACGACTGGGACGCAAGGAAGATCTTCACGACTGGGACGCAAGGAAGATCTCCACGACTGGGACGCAAGGAAGACCTCCACGACTGGAACGCAAGGAAGATCTCCACGACTGGGACGCAATGAAGACCTCCACGACTGGGACGCAAAGAAGACCTCCACGACTGGGACGCAAAGAAGACCTCCACGACTGGGACGCAAGGAAGACCTCCACGACTGGGACGCAAAGAAGACCTCCACGACTGGGACGCAAGGAAGACCTCCACGACTGGGACGCAAGGAAGATCTCCACGACTGGGACGCAAGGAAGATCTCCACGACTGGGACGCAAGGAAGACCACGACTGGGACGCAAGGAAGACCTCCACGACTGGGACGCAAGGAAGACCTCCACGACTGGGACGCAAGGAAGATCTCCACGACTGGGACGCAAGGAAGATCTCCACGACTGGGACGCAAGGAAGACCACGACTGGTACGCAAGGAAGACCTCCACGACTGGGACGCAAGGAGCAGCTCTACATGTCTATATCAACCTCCCGGCGAGACAACTTCACTGACGCCTCATGAACCTTCAAAACTCACTACCATCAAAGACCAAATATTACCCAAGATCAAAACGAGGATCTCGGAGGTAATGGTCATGTGTACACACCATGGTTCAACTACGCTTCCTGTACAATCTCATTATCGATCGATCGCTTGTGTTTGAACGATCGATCGTTTAGCAGCGTAAGAAGTCGAGGTTATGTTTTTAGCGACTCCTGCAAGGGGAAGTGTACTTATAATAACAGAAGTTGAGCACGAGCGTCCCAGCTGCTGGGGGGCGGGGTTGACTAGAAACAATCACACCTGGAGACAGATTCACGAAGCAGTTACGCAAGTACTTACGAACGTATACATCTTTCCTCAATCTTTGACGGCTTTGGTTACATTTATTAAACCGTTTACAAGCATGAAAACTTGCCAATCAACTGTTGTTAGTGTTATAAACAGCCTCCTGGTGCTTCAGAGCTCATTAATTGTTTAATAATTGGAAACAAAGCCGCCAAAGATTAAGAATAGATATAGAGGTTCGTAAGTGCTTGCGTAACTGCTTCGTGAATCTGGCCCCTGGCCACTGCACCTGACTGTGCCGCTTCAACAGCGCGCGCTCTCCTCACATGTGGGAACAAATGATGTAGTTTGTGTAGTTATTGTATCAAATAAAATCTGTTGATTTAAAAGTTGTTTAAACTATTCCTTTTGTTTACAGATAAAAATAAATGATATGGTTGGACAGGATTGGTTCATCGTAGGGCATTATCAGGGGGTAGGAGCCCTGTGGGGTATTATCAGGGGGTAGGAGCCCTGTGGGGTATTATCAGGGGGTAGGAGCCCTGTGGGGCATTATCAGGGGGTAGGAGCCCTGTGGGGCATTATCAGGGGTAGGAGCCCTGTGGGGCATTATCAGGGGGTAGGAGCCCTGTGGGGTATTATCAGGGGGTAGGAGCCCTGTGGGGTATTATCAGGGGGTAGGAGCCCTGTGGGGCATTATCAGGGGGTAGGAGCCCTGTGGGGCATTATCAGGGGTAGGAGCCCTGTAGGGCATTATCAGGGGGTAGGAGCCCTGTGGGGTATTATCAGGGGGTAGGAGCCCTGTGGGGTATTATCAGGGGGTAGGAGCCCTGTGGGGCATTATCAGGGGGTAGGAGCCCTGTGGGGCATTATCAGGGGGTAGGAGCCCTGTGGGGTATTATCAGGGGGTAGGAGCCCTGTGGGGCATTATCAGGGGGTAGGAGCCCTGTGGGGTATTATCAGGGGGTAGGAGCCCTGTGGGGCATTATCAGGGGGTAGGAGCCCTGTGGGGCATTATCAGGGGGTAGGAGCCCTGTGGGGCATTATCAGGGGGTAGGAGCCCTGTGGGGCATTATCAGGGGGTAGTAGTCCTATGGGGCATTATCAGGGGTAGGAGCCTTGTGGGGCATTATCAAGGGTAGGAGCCCTGTGGGGCATTATCAGGGGTAGGAGCCCTGTGGGGCATTATCAAGGGCAGGAGCCCTGTGGGGCATTATCAGGGGTAGGAGCCCTGTGGGGCATTATCAGGGGTAGGAGCCCTGTGGGGCACTATCAGGGGGTAGGAGCCCTGTGGGGCATTATCAGGGGTAGGAGCCCTGTGGGGCATTATCAGGGGTAGGAGCCCTGTGGGGCATCATGTTATAAACCCCGTTTCACGGGGGAGTGAGAACAGAAGCGGGTACTGACGGGTAGTGACAGACAGTGACGGGGGTACTGGCGGGTAGTGACAGACAGTGACGGGGGGTACTGACGGGTAGTGACAGACAGTGACGAGGGTACTGGCGGGTAGTGACAGACAGTGACGGGGGTACTGGCGGGTAGTGACAGACAGTGACGGGGGTACTGGCGGGTAGTGACAGACAGTGACGGGGGTACTGGCGGGTAGTGACAGACAGTGACGGGGGTACTGGCGGGTAGTGACAGACAGTGACGGGGGTACTGGCGGGTAGTGACAGACAGTGACGGGGGTACTGGCGGGTAGTGACAGACAGTGACGGGGGTACTGGCGGGTAGTGACAGACAGTGACGGGGGTACTGGCGGGTAGTGACAGACAGTGACGGGGGTACTGGCGGGTAGTGACAGACAGTGACGGGGGTACTGGCGGGTAGTGACAGACAGTGACGGGGGTACTGGCGGGTAGTGACAGACAGTGACGGGGGTACTGGCGGGTAGTGACAGACAGTGACGGGGGTACTGGCGGGTAGTGACAGTGACGGGGGTACTGGCGGGTAGTGACAGACAGTGACGGGGGTACTGGCGGGTAGTGACAGACAGTGACGGGGATACTGGCGGGTATTGACAGTGACGGGGGTACTGGCGGGTATTGACAGTGACGGGGGTACTGGCGGGTATTGACAGTGACGGGGGTACTGGCGGGTAGTGACATTGACGGGGGTACTGGCGGGTAGTGACAGTGACGGGGGTACTGGCGGGTAGTGACAGTGACGGGGGTACTGGCGGGTAGTGACAGTGACGGGGGTACTGGCGGGTAGTGACAGTGACGGGGGTACTGGCGGGTAGTGACAGTGACGGGGGTACTGGCGGGTAGTGACAGTGACGGGGGTATTGGCGGGTAGTGACAGTGACGGGGGTACTGGCGGGTAGTGACAGTGACGGGGGTATTGGCGGGTAGTGACAGTGACGGGGGTACTGGCGGGTAGTGACAGTGACGGGGGTATTGGCGGGTAGTGACAGTGACGGGGGTACTGGCGGGTAGTGACAGTGACGGGGGTATTGGCGGGTAGTGACAGTGACGGGGGTACTGGCGGGTAGTGACAGTGACGGGGGTATTGGCGGGTAGTGACAGTGACGGGGGTACTGGCGGGTAGTGACAGTGACGGGGGTATTGGCGGGTAGTGACAGTGACGGGGGTATTGGCGGGTAGTGACAGTGACGGGGGTACTTTCGGGTACACCTGGGAGTACTGGTGGGTACAACTGGGAGCAAATAAACCAGGACTTCACTGAAATAAACTGGGAAGAACAGCTAGAAAATGCAAACCTGAACCAGTGCCTGGAAAAAATAAGATCAGTAGCACTAGAAATATGTTCAAACCGCATACCCCTAAGAAAAAAGAGGAAGAGATGAAGATTGGAACGGGAACGTCGTTCCCTATATAGGCGAAGAAAACGAATCGCGGAACAACTTGAGAGTCGCACCCTATCTCAAGAACGGCGAAGAAGGTTAGGTAGAGAAATAGAAACAATTGAACTCAAGCTACAAGAATCATACAAAACCCAGGAGAGGCAAAGAGAGCAAAAGGCCAAGTGAAATAGAGAGAAATCCGAAATATTTTTTCTCCTATGCAAAATCAAGATCAAAAACCACATCTAGTATCGGGCCCCTGCGAAAGGGAGATGGAACTTTCACCGATGACAACAAAGAAATGAGCGAGCTACTGAGGAAGCAGTACGACTCTGTTTTCATCGAGCCATTAAACGCACTAAAGATTGATAACCCAAATGAATTTTTCATGGATATGATACAACATCAAATCATATATCAGACGTCACCCTATCCCCACTGGATTTTGAAGAAGCCATAAACAGTATGCCTATGCACTCTGCACCAGGCCCTGATTCTTGGAACTCCATATTCATCAAGAACTGTAAAAAAAAAACTATCGCAGGCCCTCCACATTCTTAGGAGACAAAGCCTAGATACTGGCGTTATTCCTGATATACTAAAAACAGCAGAGATAGCACCACTCCATAAAGGAGGAAATAAGGCAGAGGCAAAAAATTACAGACCGATAGCACTAACATCGCACATCATAAAAATTTTTGAGAGTGCTAAGAAGTAAGATCACAAAATACATGGAATCACATCATCTCCATAACCCCGGACAACATGGTTTCAGAACAGGGCGCTCTTGCCTGTCACAGTTGCTGGACCACTATGATATGGCATTAGATGCTATGGAAGACAAACAAAACGCTGATGTAATTTACAGATTTCGCAAAAGCTTTTGATAAATGTGACCAAGGTGTTATTGCACATAAAATGCGTTCAAAAGGAATTACCGGAAAAGTAGGCAGATGGATCTACAATTTCCTGACCAACAGAACCCAATGTGTAATAGTCAACAAAATAAAATCCAGCCCATCAACCGTGAAGAGCTCAGTCCCCCAGGGTACTGTGCTTGCTCCAGTACTTTTTCTCATCCTCATATCGGACATAGACAAGAACACAACCTATAGCACTGTATCATCCTTTGCAGATGACACTAGGATCTTCATGAGAGTAGGCAATATAGAGGACACGGCAAACCTCCAATCAGATGTAGATCAGGTCTCTCTATGGGCTACAGAAAATAATATGGTGTTTAACGAAGATAAGTTCCAGCTCATGCGCTATGGAAAAAATGAAAATATAAAAACGGAAAGCACGTACAAAACTCAGGCAAATCATAACATAGAACGAAAAGGCAATGTAAAGGATCTGGGTGTACTTATGTCGGAAGACCTTACCTTTAAAGAACACAATAAAGTAGCCGTCACAACTGCAAGAAAAATGACAGGTTGGATAACAAGAACTTTTCACACTAGAGATGCCATACCGATGATGATACTTTTCAAAACGCTTGTGCTCTCTAGAGTGGAGTACTGCTGCACAATGACAGCCCCTTTCAAAGCTGGAGAAATTGCTGACCTGGAGAGCGTGCAGAGATCCTTTACTGCTAGAATCCACTCAGTAAAACATCTAAATTACTGGGACCGACTAAAGAGCTTAAATCTGTACTCCCTTGAGCGCAGGCGGGAGAGATACATAATAATTTACACGTGGAAAATATTAGAGGGGCTGGTCCCAAACCTGCACACAGAAATAACATCACATGAGACCAGAAGGCATGGCAGGATGTGCAGAATACCCCCGTTGAAAAGCAGAGGTGCAACAGGTACTCTGAGAGAGAACTCTATCAACATCAGAGGCCCGAGACTGTTCAACACGCTTCCGCTACACATAAGGGACATAACTGGCAATCCCCTCACAGTGTTCAAGAGCGAACTGGATAAGCACCTCCAAAGGATACCTGATCAACCAGGCTGTGACTCATACGTCAGGCTGCGAGCAGCCGCGTCCAACAGCCTGGTTGACCAGTCCAGCAACCAGGAGGCCTGGTCGACGACCGGGCCGCGGGAACGCTAAGCCCCGGAAGCACCTCAAGGTAACCTCAAGGTAAGGTAAGGTAGTGACAGACAGTGACGGGGGTACTGGCGGGTAGTGACAGACAGTGACGGGGGTACTGGCGGGTAGTGACAGACAGTGACGGGGGTACTGGCGGGTAGTGACAGACAGTGACGGGGGTACTGGCGGGTAGTGACAGTGACGGGGGTACTGGCGGGTAGTGACAGTGACGGGGGTACTGGCGGGTAGTGACAGACAGTGACGGGGGTACTGGCGGGTAGTGACAGACAGTGACGGGGGTACTGGCGGGTAGTGACAGACAGTGACGGGGGTACTGGCGGGTAGTGACAGACAGTGACGGGGGTACTGGCGGGTAGTGACAGACAGTGACGGGGGTACTGGCGGGTAGTGACAGACAGTGACGGGGGTACTGGCGGGTAGTGACAGACAGTGACGGGGGTACTGGCGGGTAGTGACAGTGACGGGGGTACTGGCGGGTAGTGACAGTGACGGGGGTACTGGCGGGTAGTGACAGACAGTGACGGGGGTACTGGCGGGTAGTGACAGACAGTGACGCGGGTACTGGCGGGTAGTGACAGACAGTGACGGGGGTACTGGCGGGTAGTGACAGTGACGGGGGTACTGGCGGGTAGTGACAGACAGTGACGGGGGTACTGGCGGGTAGTGACAGACAGTGACGGGGGTACTGGCGGGTAGTGACAGACAGTGACGGGGGTACTGGCGGGTAGTGACAGACAGTGACGGGGGTACTGGCGGGTAGTGACAGACAGTGACGGGGGTACTGGCGGGTAGTGACAGTGACGGGGATACTGGCGGGTAGTGACAGTGACGGGGGTACTGGCGGGTAGTGACAGACAGTGACGGGGGTACTGGCGGGTAGTGACAGACAGTGACGGGGGTACTGGCGGGTAGTGACAGACAGTGACGCGGGTACTGGCGGGTAGTGACAGACAGTGACGGGGGTACTGGCGGGTAGTGACAGTGACGGGGGTACTGGCGGGTAGTGACAGACAGTGACGGGGGTACTGGCGGGTAGTGACAGTGACGGGGGTACTGGCGGGTAGTGACAGTGACGGGGGTACTGGCGGGTAGTGACAGACAGTGACGGGGGTACTGGCGGGTAATGACAGACAGTGACGAGGGTACTGGCGGGTAGTGACAGTGACGGGGGTACTGGCGGGTAGTGACAGACAGTGACGCAGGTACTGGCGTGTTTGTTGACTCTTCTCCGTCATATTATAACTCTTCCCTTTAAGGAGCTCCTATTCCATACTCTTGTAATACGTCGCTAATATTCTTAAAACGAAATTCTTAAGGCTCTTCACGCTGTATTAATAACCATTGTTGGTCACAGTGAATATGTTAACCTTGAGAAGCTTATCTGATGACCTTGTACACGACGTGTTGACCGTGTACACGACGTGTTGACCGTGGCCACGACGTGTTGACCGTGTACACGACGTGTTGACCGTGTACACGACGTGTTGACCGTGTACACGACGTGTTGACCGTGGCCACGACGTGTTGACCGAGTACACGACGTGTTGACCGTGTACACGACGTGTTGACCGTGTACACGACGTGTTGACCGTGGCCACGACGTGTTGACCGTGTACACGACGTGTTGACCGTGTACACGACGTGTTGACCGTGGCCACGACGTGTTGACCGTGTACACGACGTGTTGACCGTGTACACGACGTGATGACCGTGACCACGACGTGATGACCGTGTACACGACGTTTTGACCGTGTACACGACGTGATGACCGTGGCCACGACGTGATGACCGTGTACACGACGTGATGACCGTGGCCACGACGAGATGACCGTGACCACGACGTGATGACCGTGGCCACGACGAGATGACCGTGGCCACGACGTGATGACCGTGTACACGACGTGATGACCGTGGCCACGACGAGATGACCGTGGCCACGACGTGATGACCGTGTACACGACGTGATGACCGTGTACACGACGTGATGACCGTGGCCACGACGTGATGACCGTGTACACGACGTGATGACGGTGGCCACGACGTGATGACCGTGGCCACGACGTGATGACCGTGACCACGACGAGATGACCGTGACCACGACGAGATGGCCGTGACCACGACGTGATGACCGTGTACACGACGTGATGACCGTGTACACGACGTGATGACCGTGGCCACGACGTGATGACCGTGACCACGACGTGATGACCGTGGCCACGACGTGATGACCGTGACCACGACGAGATGACCGTGACCACGACGTGATGACCGTGGCCACGACGAGATGACCGTGGCCACGACGTGATGACCGTGTACACGGTGATGACCGTGGCCACGACGTGATGACCGTGTCCACGACGTGATGACCGTGACCACGACGTGATGACCGTGGCCACGACGAGATGACCGTGACCACGACGTGATGACCGTGTACACGACGTGATGACCGTGGCCACGACGAGATGACCGTGTACACGACGAGATGACCGTGGCCACGACGAGATGACCGTGGCCACGACGAGATGACCGTGGCCACGACGAGATGACCGTGACCACGACGAGATGACCGTGGCCACGACGTGATGACCGTGGCCACGACGTGATGACAGTGTACACGACGTGATGACCGTGGCCACGACGTGATGACCGTGTACACGACGTGATGACCGTGGCCACGACGAGATGACCGTGGCCACGACGTGATGACCGTGTACACGACGTGATGACCGTGGCCACGACGTGATGACCGTGGCCACGACGTGATGACCGTGTACACGACGTGATGACCGTGGCCACGACGTGACCGTGTACACGACGAGATGACCGTGGCCACGACGAGATGACCGTGACCACGACGAGATGACCGTGACCACGACGAGATGACCGTGACCACGACGAGATGACCGTGACCACGACGAGATGACCGTGGCCACGACGAGATGACCGTGACCACGACGAGATGACCGTGACCACGACGAGATGACCGTGACCACGACGAGATGACCGACTGATGCCCCCTGTGGATCGTTCTGTGTCGTGGTGTTATTGCGCACAAAATGCATGCAAAAAGGAATTACCGGAAAAATAGCCAGATGGATCTACAATTTCTTGACTAACAGAAGTCTGTAATAGTGAGGATTTATATATATATATATATATATATATATATATATATATATATATATATATATATATATATATATATATATTTACTGCAGGTAGCAGTAAATGTACACCTCATGGTTGGTCGACAAAACAAAAACAACAAAAACCAGATGGTCCAATTTAGCCTCCGGTCCGGTCCGGTCCGGTCCGGTCTGGTACGTGGTTGGACGTACCAGTATGTCCTCACCTAATGTACACCTCATGGTTGGTCGATATATATATATCGGTCACCACATCACTGCCTTCATCATTCAGATGAAGGACTGAAAACAAGAACAAACAACAAAGTACAGTTTATAAATGGCCTCCTCACGGAGTCAAATGCAGTATTTGGAGCATTCACAGAAACCCATGCAGGGGAATTGTTGGACAGTGAGATCTGGATTCCAGGATATAACCTATACAGGTGTGATAGGAAAATTAGGTCACATGGAGGAGTGGGTCTGTATATTAGGGAAGACCTTGTATGCTCGGAGCTCCTAAACGTTACAAATGAGGTGGTAGAGATACTGGGATTAAAAATAGAGAAAATAAATTTAGTGATTATACTAATATACAAACCGCCAGATGCAACGGCTGAGGAATTCACAGAACAGATAAGCAAAATAGAGAATAGCCTTGATAATTTGGAGAACCCGATACCTGATATTATCTTCCTAGGTCACTTCAACTTGCCTAGTCTCAGGTGGAAAATAGCAAACAATAATATTATACCAGGAAATCTATCAGGACCTAACCAACCACAGATTAGAGAACTACTTAGATTCTGTGACAAATTTTCACTCAATCAGCAGATATCGGAGCCAACGAGAAATGAAAATATTCTAGATCTGGTCTTTACGAACAATGAAGACATTATCAGAGACATTACGATATCAGATACCACATACTCAGATCACAAACTCATTGAAGTGCAAAACGACCATCAATACTCAGAATTGACTTAAAACGTTGATAAAGCGAGAGGGGCTATTCAGTAAATTCAGTTTTAATAATAAAAGGATAGACTGGGAGATAATAAACAGGGAACTTACAAACATTCCATGGGGAACTGTTCTAAATAATACAAGTCCTACAGAAGGAATAGAAAAACTGACTTCAGAAGCGTATCAAGTCTGTCTGAAACATGTTCCTTTGAGGAAAGCCAGAAAGAGATCTAACGTAGAAAGAGAACGCAGACGACACTATAAACGCAGGAAAAAATAACGGAACTGCTTATGCAGACACGAATTTCCCGTCAAAGAAGGAATAATTTAAATAGGGAGATTGAAGAAATCGAGCGGAAATTGAAACACTCATATGAAACTGAAGAAAGGTAGTTAGAACAGAAAGCAATTCAGGAAATAAAGAAAAATCCAAAATATTTCTTCTCATATGCGAAATCAAAAGCAAAAACCACTGCCAGTATTGGACCTATTCGTACAAGTGAAGGTTCATACACGGAGGATGACAAAGAAATTAGTGAAATCCTAAAAAAGCAGTATGAGGACATGTTTAGCACTCCAATAAACAACATGAAGGTGGAAGATCCAGACAATTTCTTTATGCGGGATATTCAAACCCCTGTAAATATAACTGATATAAACACGAGCGCACTAAATTTTGAAAAAGAAATTGAAAATATGCCCATGCACTCGGCCCCAGGTCCAGACTCATGGAATTCAATATTTATAAAGAAATGCAAAGTGCCGGTAGCACAGGCACTCAGTATAGTGTGGAGGAAGAGCTTGGACACGGGGGAGATACCAGATGCACTTAAAGTAGCAGACATAGCCCCTCTACACAAGGGAGGGAGCAAAGCATTGGCAAAAAATTATAGACCAGTTGCACTAACATCGCACATCATAAAAGTATTTGAGAGAGTGATTAGGAGTCAGGTCACCAATTTCATGGAGACCAATGACCTTCACAACCCAGGCCAACATGGATTTCGAGCGGGAAGATCGTGCCTCTCACAGCTACTTGAGCACTACGACAAAGTCACTGAGGCATTAGAAGAGAAACAGAATGCTGATGTGATATACACGGACTTCGCAAAGGCTTTCGATAAATGTGACCATGGCGTGATAGCACACAAAATGAAGTCAATGGGAATAACCGGTAAAGTAGGACGCTGGATACTCAGTTTTCTGTCAAAGAGGACTCAGCGAGTAACTGTCAACCATATAAAATCTAATCCAAGTGCAGTGAAAAGCTCTGTACCTCAGGGTACAGTCCTTGCACCGCTGCTTTTCCTTATTCTCATATCAGATATAGACAAAAATACAAGTCACAGCTTCGTATCATCCTTTGCAGATGACACAAAAATCAGTATGAAAATTACCTCGGCTGAGGACATTGAAAAACTTCAAGCTGATATTAATAAAGTTTTCGACTGGGCATCAGAAAATAACATGATGTTTAACAGTGATAAATTCCAGGTACTCAGGTACGGTAAAAATGAGGACCTTAAACATAATACAGAGTACAAAACACAATCAAATGTACCCATAGTAGGAAAACAGCATGTAAAGGATTTGGGAATAATAATGTCTGACGATCTAACGTTTAAGGAGCATAACCAAGCAAATATTGCGACAGCCAGAAAAATGATAGGATGGATTACGAGAACTTTCAAATCCAGGGATCCCATCACAATGGTTGTACTCTTCAAGTCACTTGTGTTGTCCCGTCTTGAGTACTGCTCAGTACTCACTTCCCCCTTCAGAGCAGGAGAGATTGCTGAAATAGAGGGAATACAGAGAACATATACGGCACGCATAGACGCAATAAAGCACCTAAATTATTGGGATCGTCTCAAAGCCCTCCAAATGTACTCACTAGAAAGAAGACGAGAGAGATATCAAATAATATACACCTGGAAGATACTGGAGGGCCAAATACCAAATCTACACAGTAAAATAACAACGTACTGGAGTGAACGATATGGAAGAAAATGTAGAATAGAACCAATGAAGAACAGAGGTGCCATAGGCACAATCAGAGAACACTGTATAAACATCAGAGGTCCGCGGTTGTTCAACGTCCTCCCAGCGAGCATAAGAAATATTGCCGGAACAACCGTGGACATTTTCAAGAGGAAACTAGATTTATTCCTCCAAGGAGTGCCGGACCAACCGGGCTGTGGTGGGTATGTGGGCCTGCGGGCCGCTCCAAGCAACAGCCTGGTGGACCAAACTCTCACAAGTCGAGCCTGGCCTCGGGCCGGGAATGGGGAGTAGAAGAACTCCCAGAACCCCATCAACCAGGTAACCAGGTGATGACCGTGTACACGACGTGATGACCGTGTACACGACGTGATGACCGTGGCCACGACGTGATGACCGTGACCACGACGTGATGACCGTGGCCACGACGTGATGACCGTGGCCACGACGTGATGACCGTGGCCACGACGTGATGACCGTAGCCACGACGTGATGACCGTGTACACGACGTGATGACCGTGTACACGACGTGTTGACCGTGGCCACGACGTGATGACCGTGGCCACGACGTGATGACCGTGGCCACGACGAGATGACCATGACCACGACGTGATGACCGTGTACACGACGTGATGACCGTGTACACGACGTGATGACCGTGGCCACGACGAGATGACCGTGACCACGACGTGATGACCGTGTACACGACGTGATGACCGTGTACACGACGTAATGACCGTGTACACGACGTGTTGACCGTGGCCACGTCGTGATGACCGTGGCCACGACGAGATGACCGTGACCACGACGTGATGACCGTGTACACGACGTGATGACCGTGTACACGACGTGATGACCGTGGCCACGACGTGATGACCGTGTACACGACGTGATGACCGTGGCCACGACGAGATGACCGTGACCACGACGTGATGACCGTGTACACGACGTGATGACCGTGTACACGACGTGATGACCGTGTACACGACGTGATGACCGTGGCCACGACGTGATGACCGTGTACACGACGAGATGACCGTGGCCACGACGTGATGACCGTGTACACGACGTGATGACCGTGGCCACGACGTGATGACCGTGTACACGACGTGATGACCGTGTACACGACGTGATGACCGTGTACACGACGTGATGACCGTGTACACGACGTGATGACCGTGGCCACGACGTGATGACCGTGTACACGACGTGATGACCGTGGCCACGACGAGATGACCGTGACCACGACGTGATGACCGTGTACACGACGTGATGACCGTGTACACGACGTGATGACCGTGTACACGACGTGATGACCGTGGCCACGACGTGATGACCGTGTACACGACGAGATGACCGTGGCCACGACGTGATGACCGTGTACACGACGTGATGACCGTGGCCACGACGTGATGACCGTGTACACGACGTGATGACCGTGTACACGACGTGATGACCGTGTACACGACGTGATGACCGTGTACACGACGTGATGACCGTGTACACGACGTGATGACCGTGTACACGACGTGATGACCGTGTACACGGCGTGATGACCGTGTACACGGCGTGATGAGCGTGTACACTACGTGATGACCGTGTACACGACGTGATGACCGTGTACACGACGTGATGACCGTGTACACGACGTGTTGACCGTGGCCACGACGTGATGACCGTGTACACGACGTGATGACCGTGGCCACGACGTGATGACCGTGTACACGACGTGATGACCGTGTACACGACGTGATGACCGTGTACACGACGTGATGACCGTGTACACGACGTGATGACCGTGTACACGACGTGATGACCGTGTACACGACGTGATGACCGTGTACACGACGTGATGACCGTGGCCACGACGTGATGACCGTGTACACGGCGTGATGACCGTGTACACGACGTGATGACCGTGTACACGACGTGATGACCGTGTACACGACGTGATGACCGTGGCCACGACGTGATGACCGTGTACACGACGTGATGACCGTGGCCACGACGTGATGACCGTGTACACGGCGTGATGACCGTGTACACGACGTGATGACCGTGGCCACGACGTGATGACCGTGTACACGACGTGATGACCGTGTACACGACGTGATGACCGTGGCCACGACGTGATGACCGTGGCCACGACGTGATGACCGTGGCCACGACGTGATGACCGTGTACACGGCGTGATGACCGTGTACACGACGTGATGACCGTGGCCACGACGTGATGACCGTGTACACGACGTGATGACCGTGTACACGACGTGATGACCGTGGCCACGACGTGATGACCGTGGCCACGACGTGATGACCGTGGCCACGACGTGATGACCGTGGCCACGACGTGATGACCGTGGCCACGACGTGATGACCGTGGCCACGACGTGATGATCGTGGCCACGACGTGATGATCGTGGCGACGACGTGATGACCGTGTACACGACGTGATGACCGTGGCCATGACGTGATGACCGTGTACACGACGTGATGACCGTGTACACGACGTGATGACCGTGGCCACGACGAGATGACCGTGTACACGACGTGATGACCGTGTACACGACGTGATGACCGTGTACACGACGTGATGACCGTGTACACGACGTGATGACCGTGTACACGACGTGATGACCGTGGCCATGACGTGATGACCGTGTACACGACGTGATGACCGTGTACACGACGTGATGACCGTGTACACGACGTGATGACCGTGTACACGACGTGATGACCGTGGCCACGACGAGATGACCGTGTACCCGACGTGATGACCGTGTACACGACGTGATGACCGTGTACACGACGTGATGACCGTGGCCACGACGAGATGACCGTGTACACGACGTGATGACCGTGGCCACGACGTGATGACCGTGGCCACGACATGATGATCGTGGCCACGACGTGATGACCGTGTACACGACGTGATGACCGTGGCCATGACGTGATGACCGTGTACACGACGTGATGACCGTGTACACGACGTGATGACCGTGGCCACGACGAGATGACCGTGTACACGACGTGATGACCGTGTACACGACGTGATGACCGTGTACACGACGTGATGACCGTGTACACGACGTGATGACCGTGTACACGACGTGATGACCGTGTACACGACGTGATGACCGTGGCCATGACGTGATGACCGTGTACACGACGTGATGACCGTGTACACGACGTGATGACCGTGGCCACGACGAGATGACCGTGTACACGACGTGATGACCGTGTACACGACGTGATGACCGTGTACACGACGTGATGACCGTGTACACGACGTGATGACCGTGGCCACGACGAGATGACCGTGTACACGACGTGATGACCGTGTACACGACGTGATGACCGTGTACTTGTACTTGTAGGCCCCTCCTAACCACTCTGCATACTCTGCCTCCACGCAGGTCGCACACCAAACCTGTGTCAGGTTAGGTTAGGTTAGGTTAGGTTAGGGTCTGTAAGTTTTAATTTCCTTGAACTGTAACCTGGGGCTGGTCCTCTCCCCCAGTTCGGTTGAGATGATCTACCCGCACAGCTGCTCTAACAAGGTGGTTCTTTATAGACTGACCTCGCCTCCAGGCGATCATGGGAGGGTTTTGTGGGGATTTTACCCAGGATGGATGTTCACTGTACGCAGCCCTCTCCAGGGGCAGGAGCACTGCTCCTGGTGAGGACGGTATCACCTATGATATTCTAAGAATCCAACATCGTGTACCCGGTAACCCATTATTAGAATTGTTTAATGCCAGCTATGTCACTGGGCAGTTGCCTGTATCATGGACCACCAGTCTTACGGTACCTGTACCAAAGCCTGGACAACCTGATGATTTCCGTCCCATCTCACTGACCAGTTGCATGTGCAAAACCTTTGAGAGAATGGTGCTTAATAGATTATTGTATAGAGTTAAAGAGCACATGTCACCTGATATCAATGGTTTCACACATGGTAAAAGTGTACACAACTGTATCACAACCTTTCTTACTGTTCATGGAGATAAAAGGCACAAGTACACAACATTTCTTGATTTAAAAAATGCCTTTGATATTGCTAATAGGGAAGTGATTATGTATGAATTAGCGAGAATGGATATAGGGGGACATTTATTACAATGGATACGAGGCTATCTTACCAACCGGAAGTCCTCTGCACTGTTCCAAGGCTACAAGAGTGAAACTAAAGTAATGCAACTAGGCACCCCACAAGGAGGAGTACTTAGTCCTACCTTGTTTAATGTTCTAATTAATGCTTTACTAAAATCAATCCCAACTAGTCCGGCAAACATCACTATCAGCTATGCAGATGACATCCTTGTGCATACTAAAACCCACCGCGAAATGCAAACAGTCTTAAATTGTATACATACAGCTTGTGAGAGCCTTGGTCTTGTAATCAACTCTGCTAAAACTAAGGTATTTAACAGACAAATTGGCAACCGCAAAAGTGGACCACGAAAACTTAAGATAGACAACATACCAATAGACTATGTCTCTTCTTTCAAATACCTTGGAGTCTCTGTCCCTTGTACCTCAACTGCAGTCAATAAGTTACATCAACAGTGTAGAGACAGACTCAAGGCTCTCAAAACTGTAGTGGGGCACAGCCCGAAATATGGTGTTAATATTAGAATAGCAAGAATGATGTATTTAGCGTATATAAGGTCTCTGATAGACTATCATGCACCAGCTTTGGTCCTGCAGAATGGCAAAAGTATTGATAGACTGGAAAAAATGCAAAATGAAGCACTCAGAATTATACTTGGCTGTCCTATAACTACCAAAGTTCTCAACATGCGGAAAGAATTAAATATACTTAGCATTCGAGATAGGATATTTGAAATTAATCTTATAATGGGACTAAAGCTGCTGCGTGATAACAAAAACAACATTGTGTCAGTTGCACTGTTAGAACACATACGAAATGGAACTAGCGAGTCTAAATGGATTCAAAGAACAGCCACTCACATTAAAATGATGGGACTGCACGATGTATATACAGATGAAAGAGTACAGCACTTCCTTCCACCCTGGCAGATAGTACCTTTTGACATCCTGACCCCTGCATACCCCACCAAGAAACTAATCACAAGCAACCCTCATGCTCAGCTTGCTGCTAAATTAAGCACCATAGAGCACATTCACAATATACAAGCTGAAAACAACATTGCACAGACCATATACACTGACGGATCACTCAATACAGCTACAGGGAGGGCAGGAAGTGCTGTTATTGCTCATCAGCCCGATGGCAGCACAATTCAAAGAAATATCCGAATTAGTAACTGGGCGTCCACAATGCAAGCCGAGTTGGTAGCGATACTGGTAGCACTCGAAATTATTGACAACACTGAAGTAGACAGCTTAATTATTTCTGACTCCCTATCCTCACTACGAGCAATAAACAGTTTGCAATCAAGTAATAACGTGCTTGTCTTGGAAGCTAGACGTAGATATGTAAGAATACTTAGCAAGAGGGTAAATATAAAAACGTTGTGGATTCCTTCTCACATTGGCATGCAGGAACATGACAAAGTTGACGCCCTTGCTAAGGCTGCAGTAAATAAAGACAGTATTGAATGGAATCTTGAGTTATCAAATAGGTCCCTTAAAAGTGTCATTAGACGAGAACTCCTAGATGGATTTGAAGAAAGTAGAACAGTGCAAACTGGAACTAGTAGGTCCATTGTTCATCACAATGAAATGTGTGAAGTAAAACATGTGTATGGGGCAAGTAACAAAGTCAGTAGACAAACAGATGTTGTCACAGCTCGTATAAGACTTGGCTACAAGTATCTCTGGCAGTTCGGCTTGTATAGGGATCTAGATGAAGTAAAGTGTAAAGTGTGTGAACATAGGCAGGGACACACACTCGAACACTATATCTTGGATTGTTGTAAAATTGAGCCTTTTAGAGATAAGTCTAAGCTCACTCTGTATGATATGGCAACCTATCTTATTACCATGGATAAATTACCTGAAATCCTTGCACTGTACCCACATTTTGCTTCCAGTAGATGAACGACATATGAGATTCAGAAACAAGTAGTGTATTGTGAGGACTAATAATAAACAGAAGCTCCCCTATGACTCTGTAATATCCCCATTGGCCAAACTATTATGTATTAACGATAAGACCTACCATTAATGTATGATGACTTACTGTAAATATGTAGCTCTTGTAATAGCACTTTCTCTGTAACTAGCTGACATTGTATCTATAAGGTGTGAAGGATTGAAGAAATTGTTTATGTAATAATCTAAGATGAGGTCTGATAAAGACCTTTTGTGCCCTCTGTAATGCTTTTGCGCTACCGCTCACAGGATGAGTATGGGGTGCACAATAAACTAGCCGCCTTCGGCGGCAACAATCAAATGTACGTTTCCCTCATCCATGTCCATACTTCCTGGAGTTTTATCTTAAGCTGTGCTGCAAGGCCGGGGAAGAAAAGGGTTGGAAGAATCCATCTCTTGTCTTCCACTTCTTGTGCTCTAGGTCAGAGTAGCTCTGCCCTTGTTTTTTCTGAGTTTCTCCTAGGCCGCATGTATTATTGTCTCTGGGTAGTCTCTGTTCCTGAACATATCCCATAGGTCATCAAGCTGGGGATATAGCGTCTCTTCTTTGCTGTTAATCCGCTTGAGTCTGAGTCCAAGTGAGTAGGGTAGCGATTTCTTCAAGGCTAGTGGGTGGCTCGAGTCAAATTTCAGATACGTGTGAAGGTTAGTCGGTTTATAGTATGCCTTCGTATACAGATCCCTGGTTAGCTGGTCTATATACACTGTTGTATCTAGGAAATTAATCGTGGAGTCACTGTGTTCGAGGGTAAACTTTAGGTTTTCATGAACTGATTTGACCATGAAAAGAAACCTTCTAGGCGCGGGAAACCGTCCTCCATTATTCCGAAGATGTCGTCTATGTAACGGAAATATACCGCCGGTCCGTCCTTCCTGTGGGATCGTTTGCTCTCGAACACTAAATGCACAAATATTTCAGCGATTGCCACACTACTGGATGCTCCTATCGTTGTACCATTGGTTTGCCGATATGCTCGTCCTTCAAATTGCAAAAGGGTGTCTCTCATCACATGGAGGATGGCCTCTTCAAGAGTTTCTTTCGAGGGGGTCCTCCATACTCCTGCGTCTTGAAGTTCCTGTCTAATTTTTGCTCTGTTATCTGTAAAAAAAGATGCTACTACCTTTGCAGCTTCTCTCTGTGGTATGCTCGCGTAGAGCGATACCACATCCATGGAAAAAGGCGGGCCCCTCTCGGGACGGGGCCCCTAATTTCTGCAATTTTCTTGAGGAAATCCGTCGTATCTTTGATTCTTTCCGGTAGTAGGCGTAGTAGGGGGTTCAGGAGGGCTGTGCAGATCCAGTCTACCGGCCTTGTTGGGGCCCGGCAGCCGCTTAGAACCGGTCTCCCTTGCCACGTTCCTGTTGTTTCTTCAAGTGCTTTATGGATCTTTGGTAAAAGGTAGAGGTGGGGAATGATGGATTCAAAGGCCAGGAAGACATCTCTCGCCCCTGCCTGCATGAGTCTTCCTTTCCCGTCCCCAGTCTTGTTTTCGAACAGCTTGAGGACTGTCCGTTTACTCCTCGTTTGGGCGTTTCTAAGCGCCGCATCCTGGTTGTGTATCTGTAGGCCGCAGTGTCTGCCAGGTGCCTCTTCATCTCGTACCTGTTGTTGTCCTTTCTCCAGGCGACGACAGTACCTCCCTTGTCCGCCGGCTTTATCACAATATCCGTGCGTCCTTTCAGCGTTGATAGGACGTCCCTCTCCTCCCTTGTGAGGTTGCAGTTCCAGTTGTGTACACGACGTGATGACCTTATACACGACGTGATGACCCGTGCACACGACGTGATGACCGTGTACACGACGTGATGACCGTGGCCACGACGTGATGACCGTGTACACGACGTGATGACCGTGTACACGACGTGATGACCGTGGCCACGACGTGATGACCGTGTACACGACGTGATGACCGTGTACACGACGTGATGACCGTGGCCACGACGTGATGACCGTGGCCACGACGTGATGACCGTGGCCACGACGTGATGACCGAGGCCACGACGTGATGACCGTGGCCACGACGTGATGACCGTGGCCACGACGTGATGACCGTGTACACGACGTGATGACCGTGTACACGACGTGATGACCGTGTACACGACGTGTTGACCGTGGCCACGACGTGATGACCGTGGCCACGACGTGATGACCGTGTACACGACGTGATGACCGTGGCCACGACGTGATGACCGTGTACACGACGTGATGACCGTGTACACGACGTGTTGACCGTGGCCACGACGTGATGACCGTGTACACGACGTGATGACCGTGGCCACGACGTGATGACGGTGGTCACGACGTGATGACCGTGTACACGACGTGATGACCGTGTACACGACGTGATGACCGTGTACACGACGTGATGACCGTGTACACGACGTGATGACCGTGTACACGACGAGATGACCGTGGCCACGACGTGATGACCGTGGCCACGACGTGATGACCGTGTACACGACGTGATGACCGTGGCCACGACGTGATGACCGTGTACACGACGTGTTGACCGTGGCCACGACGTGATGACCGTGGCCACGACGTGATGACCGTGTACACGACGTGATGACCGTGTACACGACGTGATGACCGTGTGCACGACGTGATGACCGTGGCCACGACGTGTTGACCGTGTACACGACGTGTTGACCGTGTACACGACGTGATGACCGTGGCCACGACGTGATGACCGTGGCCACGACGTGTTGACCGTGTACACGACGTGATGACCGCGTACACGACGTGATGACCATGTACACGACGTGATGACCGTGTACACGACGTGATGACCGTATACACGACGTGATGACCGTGTACACGACGTGTTGACCATATACACGACGTGATGACCGTGTACACGACGTGATGACCGTGTACACGACGTGATGACCGTGTACATGACGTGATGACCGTGTACACGACGTGATGACCGTGTACACGACGAGATGACCGTGGCCACGACGTGATGACCGTGGCCACGACGTGATGACCGTGGCCACGACGTGATGACCGTGGCCACGACGTGATGACAGTGGCCACGACGTGATGACCGTGTACACGACGTGATGACCGTGGCCACGACGTGATGACCGTGCACACGACGTGTTGACCGTGGCCACGACGTGATGACCGTGGCCACGACGTGATGACCGTGGCCACGACGTGATGACCGTGTACACGACGTGATGACCGTGTACACGACGTGATGACCGTGGCCACGACGTGTTGACCGTGTACACGACGTGTTGACCGTGTACACGACGTGATGACCGTGGCCACGACGTGATGACCGTGGCCACGACGTGATGACCGTGGCCACGACGTGATGACCGTGGCCACGACGTGATGACCGTGGCCACGACGTGATGACCGTGTACACGACATGATGACCGTGCACACGACGTGATGACCGTGTACACGACGTGATGACCGTGTACACGACGTGATGACCGTGTACACGACGTGATGACCGTGTACACGACGTGTTGACCGTGGCCACGACGTGTACACGACGTGATGACCGTGGCCACGACGTGTACACGACGTGTTGACCGTGGCCACGACGTGTACACGACGTGTTGACCGTGTACACGACGTGATGCTCAACCTTATCGACCTGGTCCGTCGCGGCGATGACGTCACAGGTAGGCATGACGACCGCTAACCTTGCTCTTGATCTCTGGCTGCCTCTCCCGGCCTCGCTGTCTCTCCCGGCCTCGCTGCCTCTCCCGGCCTCGCTGTCTCTCCCGGCCTCGCTGCGTCTCCCGGCCTCGCTGTCTCTCCCGGCCTCGCTGCCTCTCCCGGCCTCGCTGCCTCTCCCGGCCTCGCTGCCTCTCCCGGCCTCGCTTCCTCTCCCGGCCTCGCTGCCTCTCCCGGCCTCGCTGTCTCTCCCGGCCTCGCTGTCTCTCCCGGCCTCGCTGCCTCTCCCGGCCTCGCTGCCTCTCCCGGCCTCGCTGCCTCTCCCGGCCTCGCTGCCTCTCCCGGCCTCGCTGTCTCTCCCGGCCTCGCTGTCTCTCCCGGCCTCGCTGCCTCTCCCGGCCTCGCTGCCTCTCCCGGCCTCGCTGCCTCTCCCGGCCTCGCTGCCTCTCCCGGCCTCGCTGCCTCTCCCGGCCTCGCTGCCTCTCCCGGCCTCGCTGCCTCTCCAGGCCTCGCTGTCTCTCCCGGCCTCGCTGTCTCTCCCGGCCTCGCTGCCTCTCCCGGCCTCGCTGCCTCTCCCGGCCTCGCTGCCTCTCCCGGCCTCGCTGTTTCTCCCGGCCTCGCTGTCTCTCCCGGCCTCACTGTCTCTCACGGCCTCGCTGCCTCTCCCGGCCTCGCTGCCTCTCCCGGCCTCGCTGCCTCTCCCGGCCTCGCTGCCTCTCCCGGCCTCGCTGCCTCTCCCGGCCTCGCTGCCTCTCCCGTCCTCGCTGCCTCTCTCGGCCTCGCTGCCTCTCCCGGCCTCGCTGCCTCTCCCGGCCTCGCTGCCTCTCCCGGCCTCGCTGCCTCTCCCAGCCTCGCTGCCTCTCCCGGCCTCGCTGCCTCTCCCGGCCTCGCTGCCTCTCCCGGCCTCGCTGTCTTTCCCGGCCTCGCTGTCTCTCCCGGCCTCGCTGTCTCTCCCGGCCTCGCTGTCTCTCCCGGCCTCGCTGCCTCTCCCGGCCTCGCTGTCTCTCCCGGCCTCGCTGTCTCTCCCGGCCTCGCTGCCTCTCCCGGCCTCGTTGTCTCTCCCGGTCTCGCTATCTCTCCCGGCCTCGCTGTTTCTCCCGGCCTCGCTGCCTCTCCTGGCCTCGCTGCCTCTCCCGGCCTCGCTGCCTCTCCCAACCTCGCTTCCTCTCCCGGCCTCGCTGTCTCTCCCGGTCTCGCTGCCTCTCCCGGCCTCGCTGTCTCTCCCGGCCTCGCTATCTCTCCCGGCCTCGCTGCCTCTCCCGGCCTCGCTGCCTCTCCCGGCCTCGCTGCCTCTGCCGGCCTCGCTGCCTCTCCCGGCCTCGCTGCCTCTCCCGGCCTCGCTGCCTCTCCTGGCCTTGCTGTCTCTCCCGGCCTCGCTGTCTCTCCCGGCCTCGCTGCCTCTCCCGGCCTCGCTGCCTCTCCTGGCCTCGCTGTCCCTCCCGGCCTCGCTGCCTCTCCCGGCCTCGCTGCCTCTCCCGGCCTCGCTGCCTCTCCCGGCCTCGCTGTCTCTCGCTGCCTCTCCCGGCCTCGCTGCCTCTCTCGGCCTCGCTGCCTCTCCCGGCCTCGCTGCCTCTCCCGGCCTCGCTGTCTCTCGCTGCCTCTCTCGGCCTCGCTGCCTCTCCCGGCCTCTCCCGGCCTCTCCCGGCCTCGCTGCCTCTCCCGGCCTCGCTGTCTCTCGCTGCCTCTCCCGGCCTCGCTGCCTCTCCCGGCCTCTCCCGTCCTCGCTGCCTCTCCCGGCCTCGCTGTCTCTCGCTGCCTCTCCCGGCCTCGCTGCCTCTCCCGGCCTCGCTGTCTCTCGCTGCCTCTCCCGGCCTCGCTGCCTCTCCCGGCCTCGCTGCCTCTCCCGGTATCGCTGCCTCTTCCTGCCTCGCTGCCTCTCCCGGTATCGCTGCCTCTCCCTGCCTCGCTGCCTCTCCCGGCCTCGCTGCCTCTCCCGGCCTGGCTGCCTCTCCCGGTATCGCTGCCTCTCCCGTCCTCGCTGCCTCTCCCGTCCTCGCTGCCTCTCCCGTCCTCGCTGCCTCTCCCGGCCTCGCTGCCTCTCCCGGCCTGGCTGCCTCTCCCGGTATCGCTGCCTCTCCCGGCCTCGCTGCCTCTCCCGGCTTCGCTGTCTCTCCCGGCCTCGCTGCCTCTCCCGGCTTCGCTGTCTCTCCCGGTCTCGCTGCCTCTCCCGGCCTGGCTGCCTCTCCCGGTATCGCTGCCTCTCCCGGTCTCGCTGCCTCTCCCGGTCTCGCTGCCTCTCCCGGCCTGGCTGCCTCTCCCGGTATCGCTGCCTCTCCCGGTCTCGCTGCCTCTCCCGGCCTCGCTGCCTCTCCCGGTATCGCTGCCTCTCCCGGTCTCGCTGCCTCTCCCTGCCTCGCTGCCTCTCCCGGCCTGGCTGCCTCTCCCGGCCTCGCTGCCTCTCCCGGCTTCGCTGCCTCTCCCTGCCTCGCTGCCTCTCCCGGTCTCGCTGCCTCTCCCGGCCTCGCTGCCTCTCCCGGCCTCGCTGCCTCTCCCGGCTTCGCTGCCTCTCCCTGCCTCGCTGCCTCTCCCGGTCTCGCTGCCTCTCCCGGCCTCGCTGCCTCTCCCGGCCTCGCTGCCTCTCCCGGCCTCGCTGCCTCTCCCGGCCTCGCTGCCTCTCCCGGCCTCGCTGCCTCTCCCGGCTTCGCTGCCTCTCCCTGCCTCGCTGCCTCTCCCGGTCTCGCTGCCTCTCCCGGCCTCGCTGCCTCTCCCGGCCTCGCTGCCTCTCCCGGCTTCGCTGCCTCTCCCTGCCTCGCTGCCTCTCCCGGTCTCGCTGCCTCTCTCGGTCTCGCTGCCTCTCCCGGCCTGGCTGCCTCTCCCGGTATCGCTGCCTCTCCCGGCCTCGCTGCCTCTCCCGGCCTCGCTGCCTCTCCTGGCCTCGCTGCCTCTCCCGGCCTGGCTATCAAACAACTGTGATTTACTTCAAGACGACACGTTCCTGCTATACATAAACAATAATTCTAAAATCATGCGCAATGCGTCGCTGTCGAACGTCAGATCGCATATTTTTCACCTTGTTCACGAACGGTCTCCACCAGACAACATTGCGAATCCGTCTTAACAAAAATTATATAGGAATGAATGGTGTTTTTTATTGATATACAGGAAATTGGGAAAGAAGGATGGCATACGTCTTCCTGAATGCCAAAGCCGCCACCACGGAATATTCCGTCACTTTTTACTCGATGGGAGATTGACGTTTTGGCACGAAATAAGGTAAATGTTATAAACGTATAATTATTAATCCGTGTCCTAAAAGCAAGTAACACGCGCTGAGTGATTGGTAATATATATAAATTGTTGGGGAAAATGATTGCGTCATGGAGGTGGTTGCCAGATGTGGCCAGACACGGCGGTGGTGCCATCACAGGTTGCTTCCGTGGAGTGGCGGCCACACGCGCCCCGCCGCCCTGGCCACTATTGTGTAGTGCAGTGATGGACAGTGACTGACGGGTGCGGGGGAACCACCGCTGGTGTGTGTGACACCCACCACCAGTGTGAGAACCACCACTGGTGTGAGAGAGCCACCACTGGTGCGTGTGAACCACCGCTACCTCTGGAAGACATCCCTACAACGCACCTCTCCCACAATAATTGAATTAAAACAAAAAATATAAGTACGTCAAAAAACAAATATTTTGTAAAGATGTTTTCGTATTAGCAGGTTATATAATATATGGTTGTTATACGTGTGGGTTTAGAGCAGACGAGGCAGGTGTAGGCGCGTGCACGTACACCCGGGCGCCAGCAGATGACCGCTATAACAACACCGGCTGCCAGCCACTCACACCCTCCTGGGCCAGATGTTTGTCAACAAAGCCAGCTGTCATGTGGTGGCGCGCACGCTCGCCTCGCGCCCGCCACTCTCTCCAACATGCCCACATGTTTCGACCTCGTTAAAAAGAAGTGTTGCCGACATACACCCATTTGCTATATAATTAATTATAGTTCTGGAGTATAATTCTCGAATATAATATACTGGAGTCTGTATGGTTCTGTTGTATATACTGGATCGTGTGTGGTTGTGTAGTATATCGTGGAGTGTGTATGATTGTATTGTATATAATACTGTATAGATGTATTGCATATACTTGTGTGTGTGTGTGTGGTTGTGTTGCATATATTGGAGTGTATGAATACGTTGGAGTATGCACATTGTTGCCACTTACATATGTATGTGAAGCGTGTGTAGTACACATGTGAACGATTGTCGTCTTTAAACACTGGCCTTCACTCGTAATTGTGTTCCTTTCCTCAATACTAGATCAGAACACGTTCTGTCTAACGTTGAACAGGAACACCAGAGGGGCGAGGTGCTCCCCTCCACCGTAGTGTGTTCAGCTTGTTGTAAGCTTGGGGGAGTATTGCTTAATTCCACCTGGAAATAATATCAGGACAAATTAGGGGTGTGAGGGGGGACATTTGACAAGCCGCAGGCTTCCTGTTCTCACGAGGCCACTAGTGTGTCAGTGACCTTCAGGTAAATTCAGGAAACCATTCATGGAAATGTAATCATTTCTATAAAAAACATGTGAGTAAAAGGTCATAATGTGATATTTTTTAGTTCGGCAGCTTTGTAAAGGGGAAGATAATAATTTGTTTACTCATTATCACCACACCAAGGTACTTATCAACTGGGTGCCAAGTCATGTGGGAATAATAGGAAATGACATTGCAGACGAAGCTGCAAAACTTGCAACTAAGAGAAGAAATGTAGACATTTACATACCACAGAGTCTATCACAGATTAAGAAAGCAATTAGAAACAGAGCAATGCAAAAGATGTACAGTGACCACAACACAGCAGTTGCAACATCAGGATCTGCGGGTTGGTACAAGAATTCAACCAACTACGAACC